>NC_091621.1:61792369-62095399 GCF_027580195.1 Bos mutus | reverse complement strand
TATTGTGATGATTAATTTGTAATGTATTATAAATGTTAAATCACTATGTTGTTTGCTTGAAAGTAATAATCAAAGTCAACCACACTTCAATTAAAAAAAATAAATGCTTAAAGAAATATAATACTGTTTCTCAAAAAAGTGGTTATAGTATTTTTTAAAAAAATCCTATATTCATAGGTTTCTATAATATAATTATAAAGTGATCATACTTACTACATTTTAGAAAATGTAATCTATTCTTCCAGATAAACAAAGATGGAAGTTAGGAAAAAGACAACTGAAATGTACTTCAGGGAAATTTAAAATTAAAAGTAGGCATAAGACACATTGTCCGCACACTACTTGCATTAAACCTATTTTCCATCTGTGTGCATCACTGACCATTGCTAGTTATTTCATAACTTCTACCATCTCATATAAAAATATTATTTCTAATTTATAGAATAGAAATATTTCATGTGATAAAAATAAGATAGGCTCTGACAAGTAATTTTGCTTTACCTGGTCTTTGCTTGACTTGTCAAAATTTAAAAAAAAATTTAGCAATCTATTCAAAGTAAACAGTTTCAGATCTCTTCTGAAAAGCAACCAGAGCATGAGTTAGCAAGTGTAGATGGATCCCATTTAATCCCTAAAAATCTAATTAATTAAAAGTTGAATAAGAGCTAATATAAGTCTCTTTGACTGAATCCACCATAAAATCCATGGATGATATGACTTAGTTGTACTTTGCTTGTACTTGAAATGGACATGAGCTTCATTTCAAGGGGCCATTATATCATGTATTGCAAGTGCTACCTTGGCAGGCATAAATATAAATTTCACGTTCACTTAAATAGAACTTTACCCTATCCTGTGTAACAACAACAACAACAAAAATATGGTTTTAAATGCTTTTTATTAAAACTGTTAGTCTTTGATAATGAGACAGTAGGAAATTCTCAAGTGATTTCATGGACACTGATGGGACAGAGAAATGGTCCATCAGTATTTATGGCCAAGTTGTATACTTCCAAAGATGACTGAATGAGCATAAGAGGAAGCTTTTAGTAAGATCTTAGAAGTCTGAATGGCACACTTCTTTCAAAACACTTTTAAACAATTTTACTAAGGGCCAGTGCGGTAAAACAGTTAGGAGAATTGCTACAAGTCTGTATTATTGAGAATGGAAAAAAAAACGAGTTCAGGAAAAGAATGCCAATGTTTGGCTGAAGAATAGTGAATTGTTATTACTAGCAAAAAGACATTTGAAAGGATTCTGGAAGTACAAATGTTCAGTACCTTTGTATTTGAAATGGATTAGAGAGGAGGAGATGGACAAAATGACTTGTCTGTATGCATCCAGATCATTCCACCACCCCAGTCCAAACCACCATATCTCTCGCATATTATATAATAGTATCCTAACTGTCTCTACTTTCACTCTTATCCTGCAATAATCTGTTCTCCCTATAGCACCCAGAGTGATCTGTTTTAACACATAAATCATGTCGCTCTTTTGCTTAAAAACCTTCAGTGGTTTCTACTGCAATAAAATCCAACTTCCCTCAGTGGTTTGGAAAGCTCTCTGTAACCTGGCCTTTGTCCGTCTCACCATCCCCCTCACTCTTTATCGCCTCACTACCTCTGCTTTCTTTCTATTCCTCAAATATCAAATAGCCTCATATCTGCCACAGAACTAGTGCACTGGCCTATTTCCTTCTCTTCTGATGCCTGTTTCCTGGCTTCTCCTTGTCATTCAACCTCAGCTTCAGTGTCACCTCCTTGGAGAGGTCTTGCCTGATCACCTCCCAGAAAGTCATCACCTGGCCAGTCTCTATTAAAACACACTATTTTGATTCTACCAAGTACTGGTCTCAATAGGATATTTTTTACCTACTTGTTAATTAACTATCCCCTCCAACCATAATGTAAGCACCTGGATAGCAAGGACCGTGATTTCTTCATGCTGCTTCCAAAGCCCATTAAATAGTGCCTGGCCCTTCCCAGTAACAAATAGATATTTATTGTTGAGTAAATGTAATTTTTGGAATGGAATGTAATTTCAGACAAAGACACCAAACTATGGTATCTGTAATAAAACTAGCAGGTTATAAAAGAAAGATAGTTGAATTCCCAGGACCCTCTGAGAACAAGTCCCATACTCTGTTTAACTTCCTCATGTAGCTTCTTTTCATGAGTGTCACCAAAAATTGAAAATCTCTTCTCATATCCAGTGTTTCTCGTTGTGCAAATAGTAATCTGATATTGAATGGGTTAAAACCACTATTACCCACTGTCATCTTCCCAAGAATGTTTGAACCTCATTTTAAATACACATTTGCAGACATTATAGTATAGAGGTATCAAAGATTCAAACTGTCTCTTCCAAAAGATAGCAAGGAAAATGTATGTAACTCCAGAATTCCTAATGCTGGCAGATGAATTACTTGGCAGAGTAAGAAGGAGAAATAATTCTTTGCTACTTGTAAGTGTGGCTGTGGGGAATTCATTGAAACTATGGCAGCTTCATATCATTCATCTGAAAAAATGGTGTTTCAGTGATACTTGCTGTGAAGGGTTTTTTGAGGATTAGGGATAACACGTGAGAAGGGTCTAGCACACAGCAGGCACTTCAGAGATGGTGAGTCTTTAACAATTTTTCCTGAATTTTCTCTCTCTCTTTTTTTTTTGAATTTTTCTAAAAACATGAAGCAAAACCTGACTTACCCTTGTCACAAAGTGGAATTTAGAAAGACAGGTATACCTGAGACACATTTTAATGAAGACCCAAAGAGAATTCCAAAATCTCAGAGCGTAATTAAACACTGGCAGGTCTCTACTTCATCCTCTTCACTGGAGCAGTCTTCTAGTAAACGGTTTCAGTATGGTAAAGGGGATCTCCCCAGGGCTAGCACTATATGGTTGATTAGTTTGTACACTGTGCAAAGGCAACTAGCCAGGGAGGCAAGCGGGGCTGGAATGTGGCCCACACTCTTGTCATGAAGCCGTGTGCCAGAGGATGTGCGTCTGCACAGATGCCGCAGTTCTGTAATCTGCACAAAGGCATCATATCGTCTGTACCTGGCCCTCCTCAAATATATAATTTTTTCAAAATAGCGTACATTTCCAGGGAATATGGCTAAATGAAACATAATATAAGCAACTGTCTCATTAACATTTTCTGAGGTCACTGTTTTTTGTTTGATTAATTTTTTTGGATTATTAAATCTAATGATTACATTCCAGCTGTCTAAGAAACTATACTTTTAAAAAAACCAAATTCTGTGCATATGGGGCTTCCTTGTGTAGAGGGCACCTCTTACCTATGACATGTGGTTTTGCTGTGTTTGTTGCTGCTGCTGCTGTTGCTGCTGCTGAATTAGCAACTGTTGCTGTTGCCGACGCCGGGCTGTCCGTAGCTTTTCAAAGCGAGCCTCCATTTCTTCTAGGACTTTCGGGGTGTATCGCACCACCAGCTTGACGCTGTCCTTGGCAGCCTTAAGCAGTTCTACGGCTTTTTCATGGTGTTCTCCTTCCACACTCTGAAACGACAATGATATCTCATAAGGGGAGAGCTTCCATGTTCTTTTCTCTGGAGCGAAATGTAAAATGAGTATTATAGTACAACCTCTAACAACTGGAAATTTAAAGAAGGTACGGCAGATTTATGCCCACAATGTTATCATTTAGTGCATTTGTAGTTGAACCACGAACAGGTTAGCTGCAGTAGATACAGGATGGATGGAATGGAGGTTCAGGATGGGAGGAGGAGAGATAATGAAGACCTGAAAGATAACACTAACATTTAGAACAGGACTTCTAAATTTCACCTGGCAGAGTAATTTCACTGGTCCAGAAACCTTAGGAAAAGTTTAAAACGAATAATGAAGAGGGATAACAAAAAAGAATTCCTATCTGGTATTAGCACTTAAAAAGAATCTACAATGCTTAAAGTAGTGTCTTACTGATGTAGTAAGAGAACAAGACAGAATCTAGAAGCGGATCCACCGCATAAAACATATGTTACATGATAAATGTGAAATTCAGACTAAAGGAAGAAAGGATTGTTAAACAATGATGCTGGAACAGATAATAACTAAATAATACAAAAGAATGTGGATTCCAGTCTCACAGTCTATGCTACATAGCGCAGAGTGATTAACAATTTCAATGTAAAAATAAAACCATTAAACAACTAAAATAAAGCATAGATCACTGTTCATCATCTTGCAATGTAAAAGTAATTCTTAAGTAAAAATACCAAAAAAGACACCCCCACAAAATCAGATTTAAAAATTGGAAGTTTTTAGACTGAAGAGAAAAAACTTATGGTTACCAGGGGGGACTTGTGGGAGGAAGGGGTAGTCAGGGAGTTGAAGATCAACATGTGCACTGCTAAGTCACTTCAGTCGTGTCCGACTCTGTGCGACCCCATAGACGGCAGCCCACCAGGCTCCCCCATCCCTGGGATTCTCCAGGCAAGAACACTGGAGTGGGTTGCCATTTCCTTCTCCAATTCATGAAAGTGAAAAGGGAAAGTGAAGTCACTCAGTCGTGTCCGACTCTTTGCGACCCCATGGACCGCAGCCTACCAGACTCCTCCATCCATGGGATTCTCCAGGCAAGAGTACTGGAGTGGGGTGCCATTGCCTTCTCCGAACATGTGCACAGTGCTATATTTAAAATGGATAACCAGCAAGGACTTATTGTACAGCACAGAGAACTCTGCTCAATGTTATGTGGCAGCCTGGATGGGAGAGGAGTCTGGGGGAGAATGGATACATGTATATGTACGCCTGTGTCTGCTGTGCACCTGAAATCACCACATTTTTAATTGGCTATATTTCAATATAAAATAAAAATTTTTTTTTAAAAATGTAAGTTTCTATGTCTCACATACTATCAGTTCAGTTCAGTTCAGTCACTCAGTCATGTCTGACTCTTTGCAACCCCATGAATCACAGCACGCCAGGCCACCATGTCCATCACCAACTCCCGGAGTTTACTCAAACTCATGTCCATTGAGTCAGTGATGCCATCCAACCATCTCATCCCCTGTCGTCTCCTTCTCCTCCTGCCCCCAATCCCTCCCAGCATCAGAGTCTTTTCCAATGAGTCAACTCTTCGCATGAGGTGGCCAAAGTATTGGAGTTTCAGCTTCAGCATCAGTCCTTCCAATGAACATTCAGGACTGATTTCCTTTAGGATGGACTGGTTGGATCTGCTTGCAGTCCAAGGGACTCTCAAGAGTCTTCTCCAACACCACAGTTCAAAAGCATCAATTCTTCGGTGCTCAGCTTTCTTCACAGTCCAACTCTCACATCCATACATGACTACTGGAAAAACCATACCTTTGACTAGATGGATCTTCGTTGGCAAAGTGATGTCTTTGCTTTTTAATATGCTTTCTAGGTTGGTCATAGCTTTTCTTCCAAGGAGCAAGTACCTTTTAATTTCATGGATGCAGTCACCATCTGCAGTGATTTTGGAGCCCAAGAAAATAAAATCTCTCACTATTCCCACTGTTTCCCTGTCCATTTGTCATGAAGTGATGTGACTAGATGCTATGATCTTAGTTTTTGAATGTTGAGTTTTAAGCCAGCTTTTTCACTCTCTTTCACTTTCATCAAGAGGCTCTTTAGTTCCTCTTTTGCTTTCTGCCATAAGGGTGGTATCATCTGCATATCTGAGGTTATGGATATTTCTCCCGGCAATCTTGATTCCAGCATGTGCTTCATCCAGCCCCACATTTCACATGATGCACTCTGCATGTAAGTTAAATAAACAGGGTGACGATATACAGCCTTGATGTACTCCTTTCCCAATTTGTAACCAATTCATTGTTCCATGTCTGGTTCTAAGTGTTGCTTCTTGATGTGCGTACAGATTTCTCAGGAGGCAGGCAAGATGGTCTGGTATTTCCACCACTTTAAAAATTTTTCACAGTTTGTTGTGATCCACATAGTCAAAGGCTTTGGCATAGTCAATAAAGCAGAAGTAGATGTTTTTCTGGAACTCTCTTGCTTTTTCAATGAACCAACGGAAGAGCTCTTACAAGTCAATAAAGATCTAAGCAAAATGGGCAAGTGAACTCTTGGACAAACAATAATTTTTTAAAATGGTCAATGAATCTATGAAAAAAAATGCCCAACCTCCCTCATAATCAAACAAATGCAGATGAAAAAATATTTTGTTTTTAATTTAAAAATGGTGAAGATGTATTTTAAAATATGGTGTATTGACAAGGATGTAGGGAAAAGGTACTCATACACTGGTAAAATTGTGACAAAAACTAGTACAGCTTTTCTGCTGGGCACTGTTGTTATGCAATGGATAAAACCCTTTATAAATAAAGAATTTTACTTTAGAGAAATGTACTAAGGATAAAATCATACGTACATACATACACACATACCTGTAAGACAGATATGATATGACAGAAAACAAAACAAAAATTAATTCTTAGCTTTTGAATCTCAAAATACTCTTTTGAACATAATGGCATAGACAACAGTTGGGGTAAGTAAGTTTACTATAAGTAAACATCAAGAGGCTTCTCCCAGAGCTTGAAAGTATCTCTAGGTTGGGATTGATGGTTTAATCGTTAAGTTGTGTTCGACTCTTGCAACCCCATGGACTATAGCTTGCCAAGGTCCTCTGTCCATGGGATTCTCCAGGCAAGAATACTGGAGTGGATTGCCATTTCCTTCTCCAGGGGATCGTCCTGACTCAGGAATCGAACCTAAGTCTCCTGCACTGCAGGCAGATTCTTTACTGACTAAGCTACAAGGGATTAGGGAGAAATAAAACAGACGAAAATTATAATCAGACATCATAGAACCCTGAGAAGAGGAGACAGTCGTTTCCTCTCAGCTGACCCCCAGGGCAGATGACATAACCTCTATTTATAGGATCAATGTACAAAGGCCTTTTTTGACTTGTTTCCCAGGTAAAGATCAAAGAAATGTGTGTGATGTGACAGACAGGGATCAAGACAGGCTTAAATACTGCCAGAACACTGAACAGTGGCACTGAAGTGGCAGAAAAGGCCGCCCCAAAATTGGTTTAGGTTACATTTTCACAACCCAAGCAGAAGGGAGCCTCTAATATTACACTGAGTTACCAAAATATAATTTTCATTTTAAGCACACAAGTTATATCTTGAGATTCATAATTATAACTATCATACATATTTGAAGATTTAAGAAATTGTGTTCCATTCTATCATTTGCTTCAGCAAGGTGGACGTGGACTGAGGAGAAAAAAAAAAAGCTTTGAGTTAAACAATGTCATCGGTAGCCTTCAGTCATCTGTCTGAGAGCCAGGCAGATACTAAAGGACTTAAGAAATGACTGTGGAGAGCCCTGGAGGCAACTTATATAACCACTCCTTTGCCAAGTCTGGACTAACTAGAGAGCAGGGGGTAATAAATAGCTGTTGAGCAGAGTGAATTTTCATCTGTGGCTGAAGCCTAGGAAAATAGACTTATTCATTGATTAATTTATTCATTTAACTATTTACTCAGTCATTGACTTGGTCATTCAGCCGATGTTTATTAAGCATTTATTTCACTAGTTATACTCTACTAAGTTCTTTGGAAGAACATGCATAGGGGAAAACTTTGACAACTTTGTACAGTAAAAATTCTCTTTCAGTGTACTTGAAATTTCTTTGTAATTTGCCCCAAGGTGAACTGTTAATATATGGAATTCCCCTTTAAAAGGAAAACTGGATGATTTGCTTGTTCATACCCTTCCCTAATTTCTTTTTTAATATTAAAACTAACAAGTTCTATGTTTTAATAACAATGGTTCACCTGTTTTCTAGGCCAGATGATTAGTCTCCAGACTTCTTTTTGGCTTTTGTCCTATTTGCTTTCATTTAATAAGGTTGGAAATTCTAGGTCAGACCTTTAGATGCTCATTATCCCGGGTAGGCACTCTGCCTACAGTTTAGAGTTGCCCCCGGAGGGCTGTGGGATTAATACATGGAGCCATCAGGCTCTCACCACAGTGGATGGCTGGGGTTTCATACTCCGCCCTGCAGAACTGGCAAGCCTACCCCACTCACCCTCAGCCTTGTTCTCCACCACGCGTGCGTGGTTGCAAACTAAGTCACTTCGGTCATGTCCGACTCTGCGATCCCAAGGACTACCTACCTTGTAGTCCAAGGACTAGCCTGGCTACCTGCCAGGCTCCTCTGTCCAAAGATTTTCCAGGCAAGAACACTGGAGAGGGTTGCCATTTCCTTCTCCAGGGATCTCCCGCCCGGGGATCAAACCCCGTTTCTTACATCTCCTGCACGGGCACTGGCAGGCAGGTTCTTTACCACTAGTGCCATCTGCTCTCCACCACACACTTAGCAATTGATGAAAGGCAGACTCCAATGTTCTTTGAATCCAGAGTTGTTTTTTTTTTGTCTCAATGCTCTATCTTTGGCTCAGATAGTGACTCTGATTTTTGGGGGCTCAGCAGAGTTAAGGGGTCTCTTGGTCTGAATGTACCTTTCACTGTCTTCTCCACCAGGGCACAGAATCCACATGGTCAGAGTGTCACGCTTCAACATTTCCACCACTAAAAATGCTATGTTAAAAATAATATACATTACATGATTAAGCAGTATAATAGAAACCAAGAGGTCACTCAGAGACTTGAAGAAATATAAGCATCTTTGTAGAATGTATCATTTCAGACACTTGTTAACTTTGTTGTTTAAATTGTTTTCAGAAAATCTGCATCTAGAAGACTGTTCTGGGTGTCTCTCCTTTTCCACGGGCTTTGTCTACTTTATTAATATTTTTAAGGGCATATGTTTGTCTTCTTAATCTAAAATTTATCTCTGAAGTGCTTTCAGTCCACCAGTATAACTTCTTAATAAGAATAAGGCAGTTTTCTCTCCTTTCTTTCCCTTTTAAAGTAAGAACATAAAAGCAGGCAACCTTTCAATGGAGTTCCTGTTCCATGATTTAAGAAAAGGTCAAGCTGTCTACTCTGTTAGGATACACATGCTGATGAACAAACACCCGTCAATAGGTTTCCCTAGCGCTGACAGTTTATCATTTATTCCTAATTTTGACTTTGTCTTTTTCTCACTCTTAATAAAACTAAGCCTTATTTCAAGCTAAGTAAAACATGTTTTGAAATATGATAGTTTATTTGTAAAACAGTTGAGCTGTCTTTCTATCACAGATATTTTATACACACACATACACACACACACAGATACATACACACCACCCTCTCCTGATTCAGGAATTGTCCTTTATAAAAATTAGCCCAGTTTGAGAAATCACTGAAAACCTGTAGCAGTAGCTTTTCACAAAGGATGAAAACGTGGCCCTTATGTGATTTGAGGAGACCTAGGAAAACTTCTGATTTTAAAGTGGAATCCCCTCCTCCGTTAAAAAACCCAAAATTGCATACTTTCCATAAGAACTTTCCATACTTTCTAAAACAAATTTTGCAATTTTAGATTTCATCCTCTTGCTTTAAGAGTTCTGTTGTACCTACTGCAATCTGAGGAAGTCATTAGAATGGATTAAGTTAACAAAGCTTTCCAACAGACATCTGATAAAAGATGTATGTCATGAAGGAGGTGAGGGGTGGTGAGGAAGGCATGGGGTAAACTAGGTATCCAGGAAATATTCAGATCAAAGAGAAGTGGTCCAAAAAGAGAAAAGCCCCCCAAAATATTACCTACCCCACAGAAGCACCTAGTCTGGACAGGGGTCTTCACTGAATCGAAGTGCACAAGAAGGGATGGACATTCCCATCTTGAAAATACTTCTTTCCCTTGCTAACGTTTTAGAAAGTACACGTAGAAATCAATATGAAAAGGAGAATTCAAATGGTTCTATTACCATTTTCAAAGGCTTAAGAACTGGATCTTCTATAATGTTAATATATAAAGGAATATATTTTCATTCAGGAATGTGAGAAAAATTAGCTCAGTAAGTAACGAGATGCATACTTGTTTCATTAGTAATCTCATGCAGCAGTAGAGAGCTCTGGAAAGCTTTAAAGTTAATCTGATTGAAGTTTAACAAATCAGTAGATGGTGAATGAACCAACTTTTCAACATGGTGGTGTTCCGATTTTTCACTAGTTTTTATTTCCACACATTGTGAGTTATCAAAATGGCTGCTATTTCTTGGTACCCGCAGTGTCCTGACTGATTAAGAATCTTAAAAAGAGGGAGCTCTGGATTGCCTTGCATACTTGCTCATGATAGGTACTCTCTTCTCTCTTCCTGCTTTAGAGAAACTAGCTGCTAAATTTTGATCTCAGACCCCCAGTGGAAGAGCTGCCTGCCTGGAAAGGGACCTCATTATCTGAGCACAGTCAACTGCCAAATGAGAGGCACCCAGGACTCCATGGACTTCTTTCTCTGTGAGGATTACACGGACACAATCCTGACCCAGCTTGCTGATGAGCTGTTTAAACACTCTGTTGGATAACCAAGAGTTGGCTATACCTCTCAGTTACTGTAGGAATATCTACAGCCAAGTTCATGTTTAGGCTCCTAAATACATCAGTCACTCTTTTGGATTAAAGGCCAAATGATGTCATCAAGAAAGAGATGATATCAAGGATATTGGGTTACGATATTTGGGTACAATTATGCATCTCAGAAAACCAGAACCTTCTAGCTGTAAAGGCCCTTAGAAACCACCTCATTTGTCTCCTTGCATCTTAATACATATGAAAATAAAGACTTAAGAGTGGCCGTGACTGGTCCATTTTATAAATTTGTTAGTTGCAGTGCTGGATTAGAACTCATTATCTTTGATGACAGCTCTTTTAACAATCTCATTCTGCTTTTCAAGATTAACTAATTTAGATTGTGGTGGGTCAGTTTTTACAGAATGTGAAGGATAGGAATTAATGACGAGTATAAGATGTGTCAACTCCCAGCTCTAAAGCATATTAAGTTGGCTAGCGAAGAAGCCCTAAGAAACCACATGCTCACTATTAGTGGATTATAGTTCTCAACATTGAAAAGGCCCTCTATAGCCACAGACCCACTTCTTTCCTACAATGGTAATTGTGGAAAATTATTTCATTTGAAATGAAATGATCATTTATACATAATAAACATGGGTGTATGTGTGTGAGCCTGTGTGTGTGTGTGTGTGTGTGTATTCTAACATTCATTGAGCACTTACTCAGTGCAAGGCCCTGCTAGCTGCTTTGTGTGCATTATATCTAATCCTTATAACACTATAAGAAAGGCAATACAGAGCTTAAGAAATTTGTCTCAGGTCCCCAACTACTCAGTGAAACAGATCGAACTTACTGAGATCTGTTTCCAGAGACTAGACTCTTACTGACTAATCCATAACCTTGAACAAGATAATAGAAAGTAAATATCATATCAGTGGCTCTCCTTTTCATGGGTACTTTCAGATCAGTTGTTCTTGAAGTTGAATGTACACAGAAATCAATTTAAGCACTTATAAAATACAAAGACCTAGGCTGTACCCTAGACTTGCCATATCAAGATCCACAGCAGTATGACCTAGGAATGTGCGACATCATAAAACTCTGATAACAACCAGCCAGTCATTGATGTGAAGATTAGTGTTTAGACATGGTGCCCTTGGCATAACTACCTCGAATAGTAAATGTCCTCTTTAACAGTTCCTTTACTATGTTACTCCAGGAGAGAGGTCTGGGTAGGTGAGGGAAATCTTATAATATTGTCTTGGTGTAGTATTTTTGCCTCTAGTCAGTATTTTTGGTCATTTAAAAAAGGCATATTGATTGGATGTTTAATTAAGAACAGAATATCCCCACACAAGTTACAGGATATATTCAGGAAAAAAACAAAAACAAAAACCTTTATGACTCTCTGATCCTCTCCTTTTCTCAAATAGGTTAATATCCTTTCTAAATGTATTCTTTTTTCCTGAAGAAAAGTGGCAAGTATAAAAAGTATTACATTTATCCTTTGGAAAAAACATGCTAATTCTCTCCCATAGTACTGTGTTCCTGCCTAAATGCTAATATCTATTTCAGTACACTGTAATTCATCAGTTTACAATCATTCTGCTGACACCAGACCATCCTAAAGCAGGATGAGTCTTATTTATCTCTGTGTAGCATCTATTGTGTGCTCAATAAATACTTAGTCAATGAATAAGTCATACATACACACATATATATTTCCTATTAAGCTAAGGAGCCAGTACCACCTAGGTTTGAATTTGAGCTTCTTCACATAGCAGCTTTGTGAGCTCAGACAAACTGCTTAGCATCCCTGAGTCTCAATTTTCTCATCTGTAAAAAGGGTATCAGAGAGTATCTACTTTATAGAATCATTACATTTAACATACACAGAGCACCTGGAAGACAGCCTGCAGTTTAAAAGGGTCCAACAAACACTGGCTCTTTGCTGAACTGTTTCCTGTGCGATCATGTTACTGCAGGGCTTCAGGCATTCAAGGACAACAGAAGTAACAAAATATAATTTGCCTTTGGAATAGGTAGAATTTTCTTTTATATTTTCTAGGAAGTAAAAAAATGTATTTACTAGATTAATAAATAATATACGGAATTTGTTGGAAACAGGTTTAAAACTACTTACGTAAATCAACTGCTTCTAATCACAGTCAATTTAGACGCACCAGTTCCCTACATAACAACTGTTATGCTAATTAAAAATGAAAATTCATGAAAAACTGCTCTCTCAGTCCCTCCACAGTGCCACACTTTGTTAGGGAAAGAAAGAGTGTGCTAGAGATTCACCTGCTAGGAGGGTGCATAACGTGAGCAACCCTGAGAGGGGAGAACTATTAAAGAACCAAACACTGCAAGACAGCAACGTGATTACTCGCTTAGAGCCAGACATCCTGGAGCGTGAAATCCAGTGAGCCTTAAGAAGCATTGCTACGAACAAAGCTAGCGGAGGTGGTGAAATTCCAGTTAAGCTATTTCAAATCCTAAAAGATAAGGCTGTTAAAGTGCTGCACTCAGTGTGCCAGCAAATTTGGAAAACTTGGCAATGGCCACAGGACTGGAAAAAGTGTTTTCATTCCAATCCCAAAGAAGGGCAATGCCAAAGAATGTTCAAACTACGGACAATTGCACTCATTTCACATGTTAGCAAGGTAATGCTCAAAATCCTTCAAGCTATGCTCCAACAGTTCATGAACTGATAACTTCCAGAAGTATAAGCTGGATTTAGCAAAGGCAGAGGAACCAGAGATCGAATAGTCAACATCCGCTGGATCACAGAAAAAGCAAGGAAATTCCAGAAAAAAATCTACTTTTGCTTCATTGACTACATTTAAACCCTTTTACTGTGTGGATCTCAACAAACTGAGACTTGTTGAAGGGATGGGAATACCAGACCACCTTACCTGCCTCCTAAGAAATTTGTATGCAGGTCAAGAAACAACACTTTGAATAAGACAAGGAACAATGGACTGTTTCAAAATTGGGAAAGGAGTACATCAAGGCTGTATATTGTCACCTATTTATTTAACTTCTATGCAGAGTACATCACGTGAAATGCGGGGCTGGATGAAGCTCAAGCTAGAATCAAGACTGCCGGGAGAAATATCAATAACCTCAGATATGCAGATGACACTACCTTTACAGCAGAAAGCAAAAGAGGAACTAAAGAGCATCTTGATGAAAGTGAAAGAGGAGAGTGAAAAACTTGGCCTAAAACTCAACATTCAAAACATGAATATCATGGCATATGATCACATCACTTCATTGGCAAACAGATGGGGAAAAAGTGGAAACAGTAACAGAATTCATTTTCTTGGGCTCCAAAATCACTGTAGATGGTGTCTGCAGCCAGGAAATCAAAAGACGCTTGCTCCTTGGAAAAGCTATGACACACCTAGACAGCATACTAAAAAGCAGTGATATCACTTTGCCAACAAAGTTGTGTATAGTCGAAGCTATGGGTTTTCCAGGAGTCATGTACGGATGTGAGAGGTGGACCATAAAGAAGTCTAAATACCAAAGAATTAATGCTTTCAAACTGTGGTGCCGGAGAAGACTCTTGAAAGTCCCTTGGACTGCAAGGAGATCAAACCAGTCAATCCTAAAGGAAATCCATCCTGAATATTCATTGGAAGGACTAACGCTTAAGCTCTGATAATTTGGCCACCTGATGCGAAGAGCTGACTCATTAGAAAAGACCCTGAAACTGGTAAAAATTGAATGCAGGAGGAGTAAGGAATGACAGAGGATGAGATGGTTGTATGGCATCACTGACTCAATGGACATGAGTTTGAGTAAACTTTGGGAGATGGTGAAGAACAGAGAAGCCTGGCATGCTGCAGTCCACAAAGACTTGCACACGACTGAGTGACTGAACAACAATAACAAAACATATACATGGCTTCCCAGGTGTCTCAGTGCTAAAGAATCTGCCTCCCAATCAAGAGACTCAGGAGACACAAGTTCAATCCCTGGGTTGGGAAGATCCCCTGGAGTAGAAAATTGTAACCAACTACAGTATTCTTGCTTGGAAATTTCATGGACAGAGGAGCCTGAGGGGGTACAGTCCATGGGGTCGCAAGGAGTCAGAGATGACTGAGTATGCACACATGCACACATATACACACACACACATATACACACACGCACACATATAAGCACATGCATACACATACATGCACATATGTATAGCCATCTTCAAGAGTACAAATGTGAACACCAGAGATGTGAAACCAGAACAAAGCTGTCTGGAAAAATATTCCTAGAAAATGAGATCTTTAAATCAGTCTGTTAATTTTTGAGTGTAGGTTTCATGTGGGAAGTCAAAATTACAAGGAACCCTACCAATCATGATTCATACTGATTTGTACTTCCAAAATACATGGTCTGCCCACCTACACTCTCCCAAGCCATGACACCCAACCCCAAGCAGGGCCTTTTGCAAGTGTTCAGAAGCAGGGACATCAAAACTGCTGACTCTCAATATTTGCTTCCAGGTCTGGTTTGGTACCTTTTTTGGGGGTGTTAGTTCTAGAAGGTCTTGTAGGTCTTCATAGAACTGTTCAACTTCAGCTTCTTCAGCATTACTGGTCAGGGCATAGACTTGGATTACTGTGATATTGAATGATTTGCCTTGGAAACGAATAGAGATCACCCTGTCATTTTTGAGATTGAATCCAAGTACTGTATTTCAGACTTTTTGTTGACCATTATGGCTACTCCATTTCTTCTAAGGGATTCTTGCTCACAGTAGTAGATATAATGGTCATCTGAGTTAAATTCACTCATTCTTGTCCATTTTAGTTCACTGATTCCTAGAAAGTCGATGTTCACTTTTGCCATCTCCTGTTTGACCACTTCCAATTTACCTTGATCCATAGACCTAACATTCCAGGTTCCTATGCAATATTTCTCTTTACAGCATCGGACTTTGCTTCTGTCAACAGTCACATCCACAATTGGGTGTCATTCTTGCTTTGGCTCTTGTCTCTTCATTCTTTCTGGAGTTATTTTTCCACTGATCTCCAGTAGCAAATTGGGCACCTATCTACCTGGGGAGTTCCTCTTTCAGTGTCCTATCTTTCTGCCTTTTCATGCTGTTCATGGGGTTCTCAAGGCAAGAATTCTGAATTGGTTTGCCAGTCCCTTCTCCAGTGGACCACGTTTTGTCAGAACTCTTCACCATGAACCATCCATCTTGGATGGCCCTACACGGCATGGCTCATAGTTTCGTTGAGTTAGACAAGGCTGTGGTCCATGTGGTGAGATTGGTTAGTTTTCTGTGATTGTGGTTTTCAGTCTGTCTGTCCTCTGATGGAAAAGCATAAGAGTCTTATAAAAGCATCCTGATGGAAGAGACTGACTGAAGGGGAAACTGGGTCTTGTTCTGATGGGCGGGGCCATGCTCAGTAAATCTTTAGTCCAATTTTCTGTTGATGGGTGGAGCTGTGTTCCCTCCCTGCTATTTACCTGGGCCTAGTCTATGCTGGAGGTAATAAAGATAATGGCTACCTCCTTACAAAGATCAGATGTATATACTGCTACACTCACTAACCCCAACCCTGCAGTAAGCCACCACTGGCCCACCTTCTGTTGGAGACTACTGGACACTCCTAGCAAGTCCTTTTCATTATAGAGGACTGGAATGCAAAAGTAGAAAGTCAAGAAATACCTGGAGTAACAGGCAAACTTGGCCTTGGAGTACAGAATGAAGCAAAGGCTAATAGACTTTTGCCAAGAAAACGCACTGGTCATAGAAAACACCCTCTTCCAACAACACAAGAGAAGGCTCTACACATGGACATCACCAGACGGTCAATACCGAAATCAGATTGATTATATTCTTTGCAGCCAAAGATGGAGAAGCTCTATACAGTCAGCAATAACAAGACTGGGAGCTGACTGTGGCTCAGATCATGAACTCCTTATTGCCAAATTCAGACTTCAATTGAAGAAAGTAGGGAAAATCACTAGACCATTCACGTATATCCTAAATCAAATCCCTTACAATTATACAGTGGAAGTCAAAAATAGATTCAAGGGATTAGATCTGATATACAGAAGGCCTGAAAAACTATGGACATGACTATGGACATGATGAATTATGACATTGGACAGTAGGCAGTGAAAAAGGCCATCCCCAAGAAAAAGCAATGCAAAAAGGCAAAATGGCTGTCTAAGGAGGCATTACAAATAGCTGTGGAAAGAAGAGAAGCAAAGACCAAAGGAGAAAAGGAAAGATATAAGCATCTGAATGCAGAGATCCAAAGAATAGCAAGGAGAGATAAGAAAGCCTTCCTCAGTGATCAATGCAAAGAAATAGAGGAAAACAACAGAATGGGAAAGACTAGAGATCTTTTTAAGAAAATTAGAGATACCAAGGGAACATTTCATGCAAAGATGGGCTCAATAAAGGACAGAAATGGTATGGACCTAACAGAAGCAGAAGAGATTAAGAAGAGGTGGCAAGAATACATAGAAGAACTGTACAAAAAAGATCTTTATGACCCAGATGATCATGATGGTATGATTACTCACCTAGAGCCAGACATCCTGGAATGTGAAGTCAAGTGGGCCTTAGAAAGCATCACTAGGAACAAAGCTAGTGGAGGTAATAGAATTCCAGTTGAGTTTTTCAAATCCTGAAAGATGATGCTGTGAAAATGCTGCACTCAAATGCCAGCAAATTTGGAAAACTCAGCAGTGGCCACAGGATTGGAAAAGGTGAGTTTTCATTTCAATCCCAAAGAAAGGCAATGCCAAAGAATGCTTAAACTACTGCACAGTTGCACTCATCTCACAGGCTAGTAAAGTAATGCTCAAAATTCTCCAAGCCAGGCTTCAGCAGTACGTGAACCGTGAACTTCCAGATGTTCAAGCTGGTTTTAGAAAAGGCAGAGGAACCAGAGATCGAATTGCCAACATCCACTGGATCATGGAAAAAGCAAGAGAGTTCCAGAAAAACATCTATTTCTGCTTTATTGACTATGCCAAAGTCTTTGACTGTGTGGATCACAATAAACTGTGGAAAATTCTTAAAGAGATGGGAATACCAGACCACCTGACCTGCCTCTTGAGAAATCTGTGTGCAGGTCAGGAAGCAACAGTTAGAACTGGACATGGAACAACAGACTGGTTCCAAATAGGAAAAGGAGTACGTCAAGGCTGTATATTGTCACCCTGTTTATTTAACTTATATGCACAGTACATCATGCGAAACGCCAGGCTGGAAGAAGCACAAACTGGAATCAAGATTGCCGGGAGAAATATCAATAACTTCAGATATGCAGATGACACCACCATTATGGCAGAAAGTGAAGAAGAACTAAAGAGTCTCTTGATGAAAGTGAAAGAGGAGAGTTAAAAAGTTGGCTTAAAGCTCAACATTCAGAAAACTAAGATCATGGCATCTGGTCCATCACTTCATGGCAAATAGATGGGGAAACAGTGACAGACTTTACTTTGGGGGGCTCCAAAATCACTGCAGATGTTGACTGTAGCCATGAAATTAAAAGACACTTACTCCTTGGAAGAAAAGTTATGACCAACCTAGACAGCATATTAAAAAGCAGAGACATTACTTTGCCAACAAAGGTCTGTCTAGTCAAGACTATGGTTTTTCCAATAGTCATGTATGGATGTGAGAGTTGGACTATAAAGAAAGCTGAGTACCAAAGAATTGATGCTTTTGAACCGTGGTGTTGGAGAAGACTCTTGAGAGTCCACTGGACTGCAAGAAGATCCAACCAGTCCATTCAAAAGGAGATCAGTCCTGGGTGTTCATTGGAAGCACTGATGTTATAGCTGAAACTCCAATAATTTGGCCACCTGCTGCGAAGAATTGAAAAATTTGAAAAATCCCTGATGGTGGGAAAGATTGAAGGTGGGAGGAAAAGGGGACAACGGAGGATGAGATGCTTGGATGGCAACACTGACTCAATGGAGTTTGAGTAAACTCCGGAAGTTGGTGATGGACAAGGAGGCCTGGCATGCTGCAGTCCATGGGGTCACAAGGAGTCAGACACGACTGTGTGACTGAGCTGACCGAGCTGAACTTGTTTGGCATAAGAGCGGGGTTTTGGGGGTGGTGATCACATACCCACCTAAAACTACCTCCCTCATACTCATACTTGGTGCTATTACAGCTCCACTTAGACATGCAAATACATCTCAGTCACTAAAATCAAGTGTGACTCCTTAATCAAATCATCAGACCAGCCCTCAGTACAGCCAGTGTGAGTGTGACAGGCCACAGAGGCCAAGGGTTTGAGTCATAACAGATCACTGTTGAAGAGTGTGACCTTTAGAAAATGACCTCTTGTCTTTGTGTTTCAGGTCCTAGATGGACACTTTCCTAGTTTAGTACTGAAAGTCCCCCAAAATGCCTTGGTCCTGGGCAAGCCTAAACAGTTGGTCACTGATTAAGACACAGGCTGTAATGATTGAAGGATGCATAACTGTGCATGGTACATGCTATTTCTTCAATAAATGTTGTCTTTACAGTATCCCTTGTGGCATTTGAATTTTCGATAGATATGAAGGGGAGCAGTTTTATTAAAGAAGGAAGCGTCTACTGAACCCCAAAGGGCGGTATGAAGAAAGGGAAGGAGAGATCTGAGATAAAAGAAAGGTTTGGAAGAATAGGTTCAAGGGCAGATGAGTCATTTTTGTTTACTCTGAAATTCTGCCAACATCTTAAAGACAGAACTAATACCGTGGAGCAGCCTCGCCTTCTGCTAGTGCAGAATCCTGGGGATAATGGTTTAAATCCCGGGGTGTCTGGTTTAAATGACAAAGCTAGTTTAGAAGAAGTACCCAGATTCAGTTTCGTTAAATGTTGCTGAATCAGGGCAGCATGCTGGACACAGGCTGGATCCCCAAGGACAAAGTCCAAAGCCCATCCCTCAAATGGATTCCATTGTTTTTTATGGCAGGTGAGTTCTGATGTGCTGGAGACAGGACTAACTCTGGAAGGTCTTTGACAGACTTTGCAACCTAGACAAAAGCTTAGCCTATAAGAAGTTTTGGGAACTTTCACTAAGTGTGGCATACATCATGCCATCTCCTCTCCCTAGATGTCAACTGTATCAGGATTCTGTCAAGCAGAATAGCTTTCTTTTTTCTTTCAGTATCTTATTCTAGTGATTTCACAGACACCATTGTTTTCTAAGGAGTATCATGGAGACAATAACAGGTACCTGAAATTATTCAACAAACCCATCAAAGGGTGCCCTTTACTATCTAACCTTTTCAGAATCCTAAAGGCCCTACCAATTATATAAAGCATAAAGGAGAAATACAACAAATCTACACAGAAGTTGCCTGAATCCAGAGCTGTCCAATGTGTTTCTTGTACAGTGTAAGACAACAGGGACTTTCATGTTACTAGGTACAAAAAAGATCTTCATGACTCAGATAATCACAATGGTGTCATCGCTCACCTAGAGTCAGACATCCTGGAATGTGAAGTCAAGTGGGCCTTAGAAAGCATCACTACGAACAAAGCTAGTGGAGGTGATCAGTGGAGCTATTTCAAATCCTGAAAGATGATGCTGTGAAAGTGCTGCACTCAATATGCCAGCAAGTTTGGAAAACTCAGCATTGGCCACAGGACTGGAAAAGGTCAGTTTTCATTCCAATCCCAAAGAAAGGCAATGCCAAAGAATACTCAAACTACTGCACAGTTGGACTCATCTCACACGCTAGTAAAGTAATGCTCAAAATTCTCAAGCCAGGCTTCAGCAATACGTGAACCGTGAACTTCCAGATGTTCAAGCTGGTTTTAGAAAAGGCAGAGGAACCAGAGATCAAATTGCCAACATCCACTGGATCATGGAAAAAGCAAGAGAGTTCCAGAAAAACATCTATTTCTGCTTTATTGACTATGACAAAGCCTTTGACTGTGTGGATCACAATAAACTGTGGAAAATTCTGAAAGAGATGGGAATACCAGACCACCTGACCTGCCTCTTCAGAAACCTGTATGCAGGTCAGGAAGCAACAGTTAGAACTGGACATGGAACAGCAGACTGGTTCCAAATAGGAAAAGGAGTACGTCAAGGCTGTATATTGTCACTCTGTTTATTTAACTTATATGCAGAGTACATCATGAAACGCTGGTCTGGAAGAAACACAAGCTGGAATCAAGAGCCAGGGGAAATATCAATAACCTCAGATATGCAGATGACACCACCCTTATGGCAGAAAGTGAAGAGGAACTCAAAAGCCTCTTGATGAAAGTGAAAGAGGAGAGTGAAAAAGTTGGCTTAAAGCTCAACATTCAGAAAACTAAGATCATGGCATCTGGTCCCATCATTTCATGGCAAATAGATGGGGAAGCAGTGGAAACAGTGGCTGACTTTATTTTTCTGGGGTCCAAAATCCCTGCAGATGGTGACTGCAGCCATGAAATTAAAAGACCTCTTACACCTTAGAAGGAAAGTTATGACCAACCTAGACAGCATATTAAAAAGCAGAGACATTACTTTGCCAACAAAGGTCTGTCTAGTCAAGACTATGGTTTTTCCAGTAGTCACGTATGGATGTGAGAGTCAGACTATAAAGAAAGCTGAGCACCGAGGAATTGATGCTTTTGAACTGTGGTGTTGGAGAAGATTCTTGAGAGTCCCTTGGACTGCAAGCAGATCCAACCAGTCCATCCTAAAGGAGATCAGTCCTGGGTGTTCATTTTAAGGACTGATGTTGAAGCTGAAACTCCAATACTTTGGCCACCTGATGCGAAGAGCTGACTCATTGTTAAAGACCCTGATGCTGGGAAAGATTAAGGGCAGGAGGAGAAAGGGACAACAGAGGATGAGATGGTTGGATGGCATCACTGACTCGATGGACATGGGTTTGGGTGGACTTCAGGAGTTGGTGATGGAATTCCAGGGAGGCCTGGCTTGCTGTGGTTCATGGGGTCGCAAAGAGTCAGACACGACTGAGCGACTGAACTGAACTGAATCATGAATAATAAACATTAACAATAGCTATAATGCTTAATCTAATTACAGATGCCTTCTTGCAAGAGGAGGAGTGAAAAGTTAAGGGATATTTCAGGTTTAAAGTTTTTTAGTTAACTCCAAAAAATACAACTTTACTGATTTTAAATGCTCTAACTGGCTCTAACCTCCAAAGATTATTTTTACCCCTCCCCTCTGACTCCTGTTGTCATGAGCCAATTACTTACTAGAAATACTTTGAAATCACAGTTCAACATGATTTTGCTGTATGGCATTTCATTGTGTGGATAAATGATAATTAACCAAACCTCTCTTTTTGAACAGTTGTGCCCAGTCCCTCAGTCATGTCTGAGTCTTTTGCGACTCCATGGACTGGAGCCCACCAGGCTCCTCTGTTCATGGGGTTTTTCAGGCAAGAATACTGGAGCAGGTTACCATTTCCTCCTCCAGGGGATCTTCCTAACCCAGGGATGGAACTTGTGTCTCCTGCATTGGCAGGCGGATTCTTTACTGCGGAGTTCAAGGAAGCCCATCACTTACCTTGCAGCCACCCAAACCAGGCTTCCAGAGGGTGCTGTTAACTCTCCCTTCCACCCACACACAGTTAACCGCGGATACTGGTTGATGTTTATTCCCCATTTACCATTTCATCTCATCCTCTCCTCCCTCTTATTTCTTATGATTTTAATATATCCTCCAGTTTCTCTCTTGTCTAAATTCTCCAGATTCTAGCCTGAGTCACTTGGTCTTCCTGTCATTGCTGAAAATTCAGCAAAGCGCAGAAAGAATACAGCTCTGGTGGACTCTGTCCTTGAAGGCAGGGACTGATCTACACTGACTGTTTCTCCCCAGAACTCAGCACACTGCACAGTCCCCACCCAGTCTGGGGAGCACTGGCTTTGAAGCTTAGGCCCAAAGATTACCAGCTGTACTTCAAGACAGGCAAGTTATTTCCTGAGCCTCAGTTCCCAACATGCAAAAAAGTGTGAATAACACTGCCTTTAAATATGTCATTTAAGATTTAATCAACCACCCATGTAAAGTGCCAAGTGCTACATACCTGGCCCACAGAATGCACCAACAAATGTGGGTCCCCTTACCCCAGTGGTCCTCAACCTTCTTGGCATCAGGGACCAGTTTTGTGAAAGACAACCACTCAGTTCCTGCTGTGCAGCCCAATTCCTAACAAGCCACGGACCAGTACTGGTCCACGGCCCATGGGTCAGGACCCTTGCCTTACCCATGAATATTTCTCCATTTTCTGGAAATGAAAATAAAAATATCCCATTGCATGCAAAGCACTTCCATCACACAGGCATGCCCAACTCGTATTTCCTTATACTCGGCTTCAACATGAGCCTGAGCATCATGCTCTTGAGTTCACTACGTATTTTCGTATTTTCGTGTTTCTGTAATCTCTCATTGTATTTCCCTCAGACTCAATTGTTCTGCCTCCTTCTCCTGTCTTAGTAAACCTCCACTCATCATTCAAAGTCCATTCCAAATAGCACTTCCTCTCTAATATGGTATTTTCTTGCTCAAAGTAAAGTGTGACCACCTTAAGATGGCCTGTAAGGACCTTCATTCTCCACTCCCAACTGGCCTCTCCAATTCTACCTTCGAAGACTTTCTTTCCCCTCATTCAAACCCCAAATTAAACTGGAGTTCTTTTTTGTATTATACATGCCTGGTTCATTCCTGCCAGGATTTTGTGTGACTAGCTCCCTCTCATAAAATTCTCAGATAAAAGATGTTCGACTTTACTATTAGTTAGGGAGATCCAGATTAAATCCAGAATGGAGTAAAAATTGTTCACTTATTTTTAAAAATTGATAAGGTACTGCTGGGGATTTGGTGAAATTCGTATTCTCCTACAATTGAAATATAAGTTGGAGGTCAATTTGGCAGTATCTATTAAAGTGTGCCCATATTCTCCTTACCTGGTTTGCCACCTATTTATCCAAAGACACAGTCATTCATATACATGAAAATTTTCAGTGAAGCAGTTTACAAGAACAAAATGAAACAATTCAAAACAAAAAAACTCAGTTGGGTAGCAAGCTAAATGTCCATCAACAAGGGGATGGTTGAATTAATTCTGCTACCCACACACCATGGAATACTCTACAGCAGATTAGAAAACATGAGTATGTAATAAGAAGACAAGATATCCAAGGTAGTTCTAACTGAAAAAGCAAGTCATAGCAAAGTACATATGGAAATATTCATGTATTTTAAAAACTTAAAATAGTAAGAACTAACATTCGCGATAGAAGAGTGACTTCTATCAAGTACTTTTCTAAGTGATTTAAATTTATCAAAATAGTTACTCTTCCTGACAACCTGGTAAGGTATGTAATGTTGTCCTCCCAATTTTATACATGGAGAAACGGGAGCACAGTGAGTTTCCATGGGCACACCATCAGAGGATAATAAATCTGTGGCCAAGCCTGGCCTTACTTATGGCTCTGTATCATCTTTTACATTTCATAGCTAAAAATGAACAATTGACTGTGTGTGTCTGTGCGCGTGTATTTGAGTACCAAGGCAAACACTTGAATAAATACCCACATCACATAGTGTTTCCTCATGGGGGAAAGGAACAGGAATGGAGTGACGGAAAGGAAAATGGTTAAGGAGGCTTTTAAAAAATCAGATTTTAGTGTTTTAACATTGAATTCTTTGGAAATTTATAAGGATTCATTCAACATATTTCTTGTATAATTTGTTCGGATACAGTATCCCAGAATCATCATGAGGAAAGTGAGAGGGAAAGGCATTCTAGAATAAACTGAAGAAGGCGGGACAAAGGGTAATTTTAAAAGTGCTTTGAGGCACAGCTTTGTCATGTATGAAATGAGATGCCAGTCCAGGTTCAATGCACGATGCTGGATGCTTGGGGCTGGTGCACTGGGACGACCCAGAGGGATGGTATGGGAAGGGAGGAGGGAGGAGGGTTCAGAAATTTTATTTTTAATAAAAAAAGAAAAAAAAAACATAAAACTATAACTTATCAAACATCTCGAAAAAAATCTGAGAAAATCTACAGGATCTAGGGCTATGCGAAGAGTTTGACACTGAAAGCATGATACAAAAAAAGGAAAATTTCATCATTTTGACTCCACCAAAATTACAAGTGTTTGCTCTGTGAAAGGTCTGTCAGCAAGATGAAAAGCCAGGCTATAGACTGGGAGAAAAATTTTGCACAACAACATATCTATAATAAGACCAGTATGTAGGCTATATAAGGCACTCTCAAAACTCAACAGCAGAAAAAACAGTCCAGTGAGAAAATGGCAAACAACAGGAAGAGATAGTTTTCCCCAAAGAAGATATACGAATGACAAATAAGCACATGAAAAGATGTTAAGCGCCATTAGCCATTAAGAAAATGCAAATTAAAACCACAAGATTTCTCTACACTCCCATCAGTGTGGTTAAAAAAAAAAAATACAAGTCCAATGTTGGCAAGGACGTGGAGAAACTGGTTCACTTCTCCATTGCTAACAGAAATGTAATATAGTGCTAACAGTTTGGAAGAAAAAAAAAATAATAAAGTAATTTGAGCAAAAAATAAATTCTACCTGCAATTGCCTGGGCAATTTAGGTGAAATGAAGGTGTTTTTACGACATTACCTCAGAGATAATGGACACAGAAGAGTGGTTTGTGGGAGCTTCAAAACCCCAATTGTAAGGGAATGCCACTGAGATTCCATTCAAATGGTCATGACTGCATGCTTTCTCTCCTGGCATCACTGTTAATTTGTTGAACCCTCAGTTTTCCCTTCCCTCCATTTCCTCTTGGTAGTTTATCTGTCCATGCTAGCTTCAGTTGTATGGCCTGCTACATCACTATGCTTAAGTGTGAATCTATAAATCCAGGGTGACATGTGACTGAGAGATGGTGAGGAAGGATTATGAAATACTGCACAGCCAAGTGTTTGTTTCTCACTAATGACTCCTGAAATGAAACCCACAGTGACTTCAAGCTTGACGGGTGTGAGATCCCAGAGTAGGTTACATATCAGTTGACCTAGAAATTCTTTTGAAAATGAAAGGAGTTGGTTTTATATTTTTTCTTTGGTATGATTATCTCTGATCCTCTCCTCCCATTTCCCCAAATAACAACGGGTTGCAACAAAGAAATATAGCTGTTACCTACATAACAGGTTCATAATATCTGTTTCTTCTCTCATTCAACATTAAGTTACATCTATCCCTGGGTTGCTGCTGCTGCTGCAAAGTCACTTCAGTCGTGTCCGACTCTGTGCGAACCCATAGACGGCAGCCCACCAGGCTCCTCCGTCCCTGGGATTCTCCAGGCAAGAACACTGGAGTGGGTTGCCATTTCCTTCTCCAGTGCATAAAAGTGAAAAGTGAATGTGAAGTCACTCAGTCGTGTCCGACTCCTAGCAACCCCATGGACTGCAGCCTACCAGGCTCCTCCATCCATGGGATTTTCCAGGTAAGAGTACTGGAGTGGGTTGCCATTGCCTTCTCCGATTACCTTGCTTCAAATTCCAGCCTCTTCTAGACCACCGCTCAGATTGTATTCACAGTAATCTTTCTAAAATGCAAATGTGATCATGTCATTCTCTTGCTTACAATTCTTCTAATCCCCATATGGCTTCCCCCAGGGCTCAGTGGGTACAGAATCAGTCTGCAATGCAGGAGACACAGGAGACATGGGTTTGATCCCTGGGTTGGAAAGATCCCCTAGAGGAAGAAAATGGCAACTCACTCCAGTCTTCTTGCCTGGGAAATCCCATGGACAGAGGAGCCTGATGGGCTGCAGTCCATGGGGTTGTGAAGAGTTGGACACCACTGAGAGACTAAGCCTCCAAATCTCCATATTGCTCAGATACAGCCCCAGGTTTGCAATCCAGTTTGCTTTGCATTATGATCTGGCCCCAGCTTATATTTTTAGCCTCACTGGCCAACTCTAAAGGGTCCAAAGAGATGAACTGGCAATTTCCTCATGTCTGGACTCTAGGATTGTTTGCTCTGACATGGCTCTTTCACCTTACTTACTGCCTCCATTCACCTACCCAACAGCTACTTGCCTGTGAATTTTCTTCACAGAAGAAACCATCTTTGGCCCTCCCGTGCCTGGGTGAGATGCCTCTTTTATGATCTCCCGTGGAACCCTATACTTAACCTTATTTACAAAATAACCTATGTTGCAAAGATAATCTTCTTCCCTGCGTATTTCTCCTCATACTTGTAAGGGTGAAATCAGGGGTATTTATTTTTTTATTTCACCAGTGACTAAAACAATACCAGGCCCAATAATACTTTACCAAATGAATCAATGAATCCATATCTAAGTTTTATGGATTAAATGTCATCAACAAACTTGTAAGTTAACTATGTTGTCACTTCTCTGAGAAAACATAATGATTTCTAATTTAAACCAGTGGCTACTCCCTTAATTATGAACTCGTGACAATCAACACAACTAACTTATACAGTACCTACTATGGGTCAGGAGCTATATTATGTCACTTAACCACCAAAGCATAAAAACGAGGTAGCCACTGTTACTATCATCTCTTAGCAGTGAGGAAACTAAGGTTTAGACAGGTTACCAGACTGTTCTTCAAATTTCATAAATTACACTGAATTCGTTTATGAGACTTAGGCTGCCCAGTGCATTTAGAGTGCTGAGCGAATGCCTGGCCTGTAAGCTCTCAGAGGAACTCTTTTCTGTTACTTCTGTTATCAGCTTTGTTACTACACTTCGGGTCTGCCTGCTTTATTTCTAAATCTAATTTTTGGGGATCCTCAAACTACCATGCTAAATGTGGCATATATATTGAGTAGAAGATACATATTTTAAAAGTTGCATTTTTTTTTTTAATTAGAAAAAACTTTTAAAATGAAAAATGTGAGCTGCTACTGCTGAACTCATCTCTAGCTTCCTTGGTGCTTCTCCAACGTGCCAGTGCTCTTCCATCTCAGTGTCTTTGCACCGATTCCTCCCACTGCCTGGAACGTTTCTCCCTAGATACTCACATGACTCCCTTCCCTCCTTCATCTTGATTCTTCTTCTCAAATATCTCCTTCTCACTGAGGCTACTCTGCCCAGCATCATATCCTCCCCTCTCTACCCTGTCACTCCTTGCCCTCCTTCATATGTGCTGATTTCTCTTTTTCCTTAGTACTTGCCACCATCGAACATTATATATATATATATATATATATATATATACACACACACACACACACATATATATATATTATACACACACTTATTATTTACATGTTTATTGCTTTAAATGTAGACTCCAAGAAGGAAAGGATTTATCTCTCTTTTTCTTTTTCACTGAAGAATCCAGATTGCCTCAAGTAATGCCTGGTACACCGAGATGCCTAATAAATTTTTTTCAATGGCTTTTTTTGGGAGGGTTATTTTAATTGAAGTGTAATTGATAATGAATACTTTTTGAATGAATGGATGAATATTGCCTATGTCCAGGCAATGCTGTATAACCTCATTTGGCCACATATGTGCTCCGGAAACAGGGTGTTTATGTATATTTTGTCAACATACTGCCCTATTCAGTAGCTCTGAGACTTAGGGTTTGGTAAATAGCTGAGCAGGTGCTCCAGCTTTGATCTAGGAAGAATAACACAACCAAGAAAGGTAAAGCTAAAAGCTCAACGTAGGTTACCCATGTTCCTATAAGTATCAGTAATAAAAAGTGCATCAAAAGGAATTTTCATGATTATATTTGACTTGTTTTCTTCACAGAATAGAACATGCTTACTAAAAACTGAACATAATTAAACCCTGATGATTTCCTTAAAAATTAAATAAGTTTATTAGAGGTGAAGAAGGTTAAAGTGATTGGTGACTTTGTGGAACACTCAAAATATGTGCAAAATTATATTCAATGCAACTGGGGGAAATTACATTTTAATACCTATAGATGTTGACACCATAAAATGATGTGAGATCTGATAACTAGCATCAGAACGTTCTTGCATTATTCCTTCTGCCAGTTGCACCCAACAAAAGAGGACCCATGTGAAACAGTATGCATAGTAGGTCCCTGTGGTAATTAGCTGGGAATTGCTACAGACCGGTCAGTAATATTTAAAACTGTTTCTAAGGTTGTGTAAGAGTGAAGAGCAATATAATAGTGATCATTTCATATAAGCTGTAAAATAATTTAAACAGATTATCGGCACCAAAACACAGAGAATTTCAGGACTAGAAGCTGTCTCCCTCCTAGCCTTGTGGCCTGCCTTATTTCAGATCCATTGTAAAACTCAGAGGGCTCATAGGCTCCCTGTAAACTTCATTTTTGGCTTTACTGAGTAGTCAGATAGATACTGTGCCTTCTAGACTTAAGCAGAAAAGTAGTGAGGGTTTATATTTCTGTTTATGACATATTGACACAGAATTTCTACAAATCACCCAAAGCTACAGCTCAGGCCAATTACGAGTAATATGGTCATCTCTATTTATGAAAAATTTACATTGAGGTTTCTAGGAGAATTCAATAAAAGTGAGCTCCTTTAAGGTATGCTATATGTTTTATTAAACTGTCCCTTCCCAGTGCCAAAAACATGGCATGTGGTTAATAATTCTTTTTTTGGCAGTCTGAATGAAGCCTTTAAAATGGTATTCTTAAAGTACTGTTTGCCTTTAGAGACAGGTTCAATAACGGTGGGCTGTCAATCTCCTTGCCTTTGTTATAGACAGTAATTAGGATCAACTGCAGGGCTCTTCCTCACAGATCCTCAATTCAGAGACAAGCCTTGGATAAAGTCTCTGCAAGAGTTGCCCTCATTTGTGGAATCCCCCGCATGCTGTGATTTGGGAGAAGTCCATTCTATTCGCATACACCATACCGTGTATAATGTACGCAATTTAGATTTTAATGGTGCAGCTAATATTTGGTTTTTATCAGTCTCCAGGAAATTGTACCAGTTTAGTTTAAGGAAATGGTTCTCAGCTAGGCATGATCTGACCGCTCTGAGGAGAGCTGGCAATGTCTGAGACTCTTTCAATGGTCACCATTGGAAAGCGGAGTGTGGCCAAGGGAGCTGCCAAACATCCTACAATAGACAGCACAGCCTCTCCAACAAAGACTTACCCAGTTTAAAACCTCAACTGTTCAAAGGCTGAGAAACTCTGATTAAGGCAAATTTAGAGAAAACTTTACAGAGTAGAATTTTTAAAAAATAAAGTTTTCTACTTTAAAATGCTGCCAGTTTGCTAGAACTCAGTTACTGCATTTAAAATTACCCATGGCCCAAAATCTATATCCTTCTCCAAAACCAGATGACTCATTCTATTTTGTACACTTTCACATGGATGACCCACAGATACCACAGTTTCTGAGTCCTGGGCTTCTCACTTTCTTACCTGAAACATCTTTCTTTTTAATTGCCAAGCCACCAGAACACATTTTAGATCATCAAGTGGAAAGGTACTCTTAGCCTGGAAAAGCAGTTTTCTTTACATCTGTCCTTGATTCCTGTGGGTTCCTGCCTCTGATCCGAGGCCACCGAGAGCTCAGGATGAAACATCTTTTCTCCTGTACCAGAAGGAGGCAGGATCTATGCCAGAAGCTTGGGACTTCCTTGGTAATTCCCTCTCCTTTATCTCTCACATCCAGTCAACCACCAGGTCTTGCTTATAGTACCATTATCTCATTATCTCATAGGAGTTCTCTAGTTGATCTCCTCACCTCCAGCTTTTCTCCACTCCTTCACACACTCCCACAGTCACATGCTGGCAGTTGCCAGAACAATTATCTAAATGCAGATAAAAGCATGTGATGCTGGCCATTTTCTACAACCTTCAAATGACAAGTCCAGGCTCTTTATTGTGGCTTATGGGGCACACGACAACATAGCCCTGGCCCATCTCTCCAAGACCAATCCCACCACACTGTGCCTTACTCTTTAACTGCAAACGTCATGCTGTTCCTTATATGTTTGTACATATGTTTTCTCCTCTTCCTGGATTAACTCTCCATCATCCTACTCGCTCTGACATTTCTATCAGTTCACTTCAGTTCAGTCGCTCAGTCATGTCTGACTCTTTGCGACCCCATAAATTGCAGCACGCCAGGCCTCCCTGTTCATCACCAACTCCCAGAGTTCACTCAGACTCATATCCATCGAGTCAGTGATGCCACCCAGCCATATCATCCTCTGTCGTTCCTTTCTCCTCCTGCCCCCAATCCCTCTCAGCATCAGAGTCTTTTCCAATGAGTCAACTCTTCGCATGAGGTGCCCAAAGTATTGGAGTTTCAGTTTTACTATCAGTCCTTCCAATGAACACCCAGGACTGATCTCCTTTAGGATGGACTGGTTGGATCTGCTTGCAGTTCAAGGGACTCTCAAGAGTCTTCTCCAACACCACAGTTCAAAAGCATCAATTCTTTGGCACTCAGCTTTCTTCCAGTCCAACTCTCACATCCATACATGACTACTGGAAAAACCATAGCCTTGACTAGATGGACCTTTGTTGGCAAAGGAATGTCTCTGCTTTTCAATATGCTATCTAGGTTGGTCAAAACTTTCCTTCCAAGAAGTAAGCGTCTTTTAATTTCATGGCTGCAGTCACCATCTGCAGTGATTTTGGAGCCCAAAAAAATAAAGTCTGACACTGTTTCCCCATCTATTTCCCAGGAAGTGATGGGACCAGATGCCATGATCTTAGTTTTCTGAATGTTGAGCTTTAAGCCAACTTTTTCACTCTCCACTTTCACTTTCATCAAGAGGCTTTTGAGTTCCTCTTCACTTTCTGCCATAAGGGTGGTGTCATCTGCATATCTGAGATTATTGATATTTCTCCCGGCAATCTTGATTCCAGCTTGTGCTACTTCCAGCCCAGCGTTTCTCATGATGTACTCTGCATATAAGTTAAATAAGCAGGGCGACAATATATAGGCTTGATGTACTCCTTTTCCTATTTGGAACCAGTCTGTTGTTCCATGTCCAGTTCTAACTGTTGCTTCCTGACCTGCATACAGGTTTCTGAAGAGGCAGGTCAGGTGGTCTGGTATTCCCATCTGTTTCAGGATTTTCCACAGTTTATTGTGATCCACACAGTCAAAGGCTTTGGCATAGTCAAGAAAGCAGAAATAGATGTTTTTTTCTGGAACTCTCTTGCTTTTTCCATGATCCAGCAGATGTTGGCAATTTGATCTCTGGTTCCTCTGCCTTTTCTAAAACCAGTTTGAACATCTGGAAGTTCACAGTTCACATATTGCTGAAGCCTGGCTTGGAGAATTTTGAGCATTACTTTACTAGCATGTGAGATGAGCGCAATGGTGCGGTAGTTTGAGCATTCTTTGGCATTGCCTTTCTTTGGGATTGGAATGAAAACTACTATTTATCCTTTTAAGATTCTATTTATATATCATCTCTTCTACAAAGCCAGAAGGTGTTTTTTTGTTTTCAGGAATTCTGAACTATTAGTCAACCCTGTCCATGTTGTCCAATGACAATGACTAGCCGGAACTGTGATGGGGCATTTCCTCTCTGGACTGCCACAGCTCCCACTTGGTCATCCCCAGTTATGTGCATAATCTCTTCTTGGTCCTCACTGTAGTTACATTTATCACTCCTACTTCTACTTCAAGGAAGCCAAACGTACTCTTACAAAACCAAGTCTACTAGTGCATCATGCTCCATTGGCTTTCAGAGGTAGAAGCTCAGTGACGGTCTAGAAGCCTCAAGTTTTCTAATGTCACAGTTTACTAAATTTCTGAATATGGACTGACTGCTGCATAGTGGTGATGAGCTCAGAACAAAAAACTGAGTTGAGATGCTGATGCTGGGTGATGAACTAGGCTCAGGCCGATGCTAGGAGATCAGATCTTGTGTATACCAATCAAAGAAAGATTTAAATTCCTGTTCCATCAAAAACATAACTGCAACATATTCAGACTCTAACTCCAGGATGTAAAAGTCTCAAGCCTTGCTTCATATTCAAAGTTACATTCTTAAATCTTAAGCTACCTTATATTTGCATAGTTGCTGGTGATGCCGGGCACACCTATGAATAGAAACAAGATTTCTGAGAAGCCTTTAGATGCCACTGAAGAGCTACAATGTAATCTACATTTCAGAGTAAAGTCAACAGTAATAAAATTACCAACAGATGATTCTGCCTCCATGAGAGAAGAGAGAGCAAACCAAGGAGGGAAGGCTTATGGTTCAATATGACACACTTTGCAACTGTATTAAGACTGTCCACACCCCATGACTGAACTTAGAAAGGTGTGGTTCTGGTACCACAACTTCCAAGACTCTCTCACTGAGGTTCCCATGTCTGAGACTCAGCAACTAACATCTGACTTAAAGTTTAGGCGTGAACTTCTCAGTGATCACATGCAGTGTGATCACTCATGCAGTGCTACGTGAGTCCCATCTGTATCGGTGTCATCTCTCTTTGAGTACAAGAGAAGGAAGTTCTTGTTTCTTTAAGAACCAAGTTCTTGTTTCTTCGAGAACAAGAGAAGATCAAAATCCATTCTAGAAAACTGTACAAACTCTGAGATTAACTTGGTTTGAATTTTATTGGGTAGACCTATGGAGCTATGGCTATTAAAAATTTTCCAACTTTGCTTTAGGCTGGTACTAGTAGTCTCCAGGCCAATATTTAGTTAAGTTAGAAGAATGGTCCTTCTCAAGCAAGTTGGGCTTAAATCGAATCATAAAGAACAGCTTTTAGGCAACAGAAATTGGCTTCTCCAATAATGGTTAAAACAATAACTGATAATTGGGTTTCAGATCAGATCAGTCGCTCAGTCGTGTCCGACTCTTTGCGACCCCATGAATCGCAGCACACCAGGCCTCCCTGTCCATCACCAACTCCCAGAGTTCACTCAGACTCATGTTCATCGAGTCTGTGACACCATCCAGCCATCTCATCCTCTGTCGTCCCCTTTTCCTCCTGCCCCAATCCCTCCCAGCATCAGAGTCTTTTCCAATGAGTCAACTCTTCGCATGAGGTGGCCAAAGTACTGGAGTTTCAGCTTTAGCATCATTCCTTCCAAAGAAATCCCAGGGCTGATCTCCGGGGAGGCCTTACAAATAATTGGGTTTAGTGAGTTCCATAAAGAATAAATGATGCCAGAAAGTGACCTAGCACAAAACTTGAGGGCAAACCCTGTATTCCTTCACACTGAACTGCCTGTTTCTCAGCCAACAGAACAGTCCTTGCTCTGTTTACATTTTCTGCTTTTGAAAATTAAGACTCCGCTGCCACAAAAGATACAAAGACTGGGGATTTTATGAAAAGGCTGTTTAATAATAATATACAGCAATAATGCTTTATTTTTGTGGAAAGAGAAAGTCATATGTTTTTTCCAGTGCTTATATTTATCAATTCCCTTTTATATTCATTAGGAAAGGTAGTTAGAACAGGTGTCATTACATCAGTTTTGCAGATGTAAGGACACCCAAAATTTCAATGACTTGCCAATAATCAACAGCACACAAGTGGGAGCCAACTGCTTCTGAAATTAAAATCTTTAATGGGAGACTTTTATTGTCTCTTGAAAATAAACAGAGAGCAGAGGAAATCACTTAGTCTGAGCTAAAAGTTTAAATCTACATGTAGGCAAAATTGTAAGATAGGAAGGAGACTATTACCTCCTTACAGAAAAGAAATTTACATTAACAGTTAATAATAACTAATAGTTAGCAGCTATTGCGGAGAGGGCAATGGCACCCCACTCCAGTACTTTTGCCTAGAAAATCCCATGGACAGAGGAGCCTGGTAGGCTGCAGTCCATGGGGTTGCTAGAGTCGGACACGACTGAGCGCCTTCACTTTCACTTTTCACTTTCATGCATTGGAGAAGGAAATGGCAACTCACTCCAGGGTTCTTGCCTGGAGAATCCCAGGGAAGGGGGAGCCTGGTGGGCTGCCGTCTATGGGGTGGCACAGAGTTGGACACGACTGAAGCAACTTAGCAGCAGCAGCAGCTATTGAGTTTATAAAAGTTATCTGCCACAGTGACAGATACTTTCACATACTTTCTTTTATATAACCTTCAGATCAGCCATGAGAGAAAGATATTATTATCTGTTCTACAGATGATGAAATAGAGTCCCCAAATTGTAAATAGTCATATTATAGTTAGACTAACCTCAAACTCTTCAAAAACTTGAAATGTAACAACATTTGATAATTTGAAAATAGCAATTGACAATAAGGCTTTCTAATTTTCATTGAAAGTAGAAATAGAAAGAAAATGACTTGTAAAGTTGCTATCAGACACTAGATCTTATTCAAGTGGTTTAAGGGTTTATAAAGAAAATTTCAATATAGAAAAAATAATAATACTATACTAAAACAGAAAATCTATAATACATTTCATTTTGCAGTGACTAGCCATAGTTGTTGTTGATCAGTCTGTAAGTCATGTCTCTGCAACCCCATGGACTGCAGCACGACCGGCCACAGTAGGTATCAGAAACTCTTGGCACATGACCAGATTTTAGGATTGATGGACAACACAGAGATTCCTAGTGCCCTTAAAATAAAACGTAACCTTTCTGGTAGCACCTCTAAGAATCGGACCTGTCTGGCTCCCACCACTCCTCAGCTCCTTTTGTCCGTCTCTCCATGACCCAACCCCCAGCTCTTCTTTCAGCCAAGGCTGAGACAACCTGGGACCTGGGACCCCTTGCTTCAGTGCTTGCAAATAGACAAATATCTCCTCCAGCAACAAAACACAAAGAAACTATAAAGGACTAAAAATAACTGTGTGCGTGAACAACTGGGGCAGATTATGGACAACTAAATATACAAAGACCAAAAACACACTGCCACTTTTGAAGAGCCAGGAGCAAAAACAAGGTGCTGAGAGCTAAAAACAGGGTACTGAGCATGAACCCTGCACTCAACATCACAAGAACAGGTGGGCAAACCCCCTGATCCACCCCTCTGGCCTGACCCCTGCCCTCACCTTATATAAGGAGCTGGCTTCAGCCCGCCGCCTGGGGGAGTGAGCGAGGGAACCTGTTACTTGTTTTCACACCCACCACCCCCCTGCTGCAGCGAAGGCCCCAGTGAAGGCTTTCCTGGATTTCTTCTCTGGCTTCTTATCAATCTGTAGTAAGGAAGGCCAAGAATCCTGGTTGGTAACAATCCTACATGAAAGTCATGGGCTTTCTTACCCGTAACTTCACACCAGCTCTTATGATGATGACTGACTCTTCCTTGCCCTTTTTGTTTTTAGTCACTAAGTCGTGCCCAACTCTTTGCAACCCCATGGACTATAGCCCACCAGGATCGTCTGTCCATGGGATTTCCCAGGCAAGAATATTGGAGTGGGTTGCCATTTCCTCCTCCAGGGGGTCTTTCTCAACCCAGGGATCAAACCTGCATCTCCTGAATTGGCAAGCAGATTCTTTACCTGAGCCACCTACAAGCCCCGTCCTTGCCTTTAGTCTCAGCTTAAATGTCTCCTCTAAAAGAAGCCATTCCTAACACTATCAAAAGGAGCTGCTCTTATTCTTTTACATGGCACCTTGTTTTCTTCTCCTTTTCCCCCTTTAACCCTTCTTATAGTATTTAATTATGAGGCAGTGTTATACTATGAAGTATAAATCTGTGGGTTTTTTATGTACTTCCCTGCCCCTTTTGCTTCTGTCAGCCCACACCTAGGAACAAACAGAACTCAAACCTAGCTGAGGCAGAAGGAGAGGGTTGCATTTTCCCCCCATTATCTAAAGGCTAGGTGAAGGCTGGGGTTGGGGTAAGGAGGAAGAGAAGGAGGACGAGCTTCACTGACTCTACAGGCAGAAGTAAAAGCAGAAAAGTACTCAAAGTGGGAGGGGGAAAAGGAAGTTGCATTGTCAGAACCAGGAGTAGAGTGGAAAATACTCAGCACATACTATCCCGAGGGTAGAAAAACCAGTGTGCTCATGGGCTGTGGACAACTGATCCCTTTCGACTGTCCTGGAAACTCACAAGTCCTCTGAATTTAGAATAACGGTTTTCCATGACCAAGTCTTCTTCACTGGAACTTGTAAACATTGCCTTGTATGGAAAAGAGTCTTTGCAAATGTGATTAACTTAAGAATCTTGATCTTGAGATAAGGAGATTATCCCACCTTATTTAAATGCTAAGACACTTCAGTCCTGATGGACTCTTTGCAACCCTATGGACTGTAGCCCCTCTGTCGATGGGATTCTCCAGGCAAGAAAAATGGAGTGGGTTACCTGGCCCTAGTTCAGGAGGTCTTCCCAACCCAGAGACTGAACCCACGTCTCTTACATCTCCTGCTCTGGCAGGTGGGTTCTTTACCACTAGCACCACCTGGTAAGCCAGGGGAGATTCCACACAGAAGCTACAAGAAGAGAACTGTCTACCAGAGCCTCTGGAGGGAGTACAGCCCTGGCTGACTTCTAACTTCCAGTCTCCACAACTATGAGAGAATAAATTCTATTCATTAAACCATCAAGTATATGGTAATTTGTTACAGCAGCCATAAGAAACTAATACACACATGGAGCAAAAATCTCATTACTATGACCAGCATGAAACTAAACTGAATCTCTGGGAGAATTTCCTTTATGCTGGGATAAGTGGTGGCTATGTCAACAGTTTCATATACATTTATATGTACACAGGCATACCTCAGAAATACTAAGGTAAATGTCTCCTTTTCCAAAATGCTACTGTTTTTAGGAACGGTTTTCCACTTTTTAAAAGTCAAAGCCCTTTATAAGAAACAGAAAAACAATACTCACCCCAACCAAAACTGCTTATACAAACCTATAAAAGTGAAAAAACCTTAATCTTTTCTATACCCATACAGGAAAACACTAGTCTTTAAAGGACTAAGAGATTGACCCTTAAATTAGGATGACTAAGGCCAGACTGCCCAGATTAGACTCTCCAGCTCTGCCATTCAGTTGGCTGTATGACCTTGGGCAGGTCACTTGATCTCTCTCTTCCTCAGTTCCCTCATTCATGAGAGTGACAGTAAGAACACTTACCGCAAAAGGGCATTATAAGGAAACAATTAATTCAATATGTAAAGTGCTTAGAACGTTGCCTGGAGGTAAATACATATGGAGCTTTGACTATGTAGATAGCTGCTGTTCTAAGCGGGCTTCTCTGACAGCTCAGTGGTGAAGAAGATGCCTGCCAAAAGGAGATGCGAGTTCGATCCCGGGGTCAGGAAGATCTGGAGAAGGAAGTGGCAACCCACTCCAGTATTCTTGCCTGGAGAATCCCATGGACAGAGGAGCGTGGCAGACTATGGTCCGTGGGGTAGCAAAGAGTCAGACACGACTGAGCACACCCACATGCTGCACTAAGAGTGCAGAGAAGGCAGTGAACAAAATCATCCCTGTCAGTGGGGTATGCGTTTTAATGTAGCACTTAAATTTTCACAGAAATCTTATAGTGTATTTCAGAGTAATTTAAAAACATCTTTGTCTTTTCTCTTTGTTCAGATAATAGATAAATAAGATTTAACATAGATTTCCCATCTGGACTCTGTAGTTTCACAAAGCTCAAATCTAGAGAGTTCTAATTTTTGTTTCATCCTCATTCCACATCTGACAGCCTTTCTGCATAAATAATTTGGGCTATGAGTACTCACCCTTAACTTGGCAGAAGTACTTATAAAATGGGAGAAAAGCCAGGTTCCAGGAAAACAATTTATTCTGTTCCATCCCTCAACTTTTACTCATTCATTTGTTATGCTTAAAAATCAATTAGCACTGTTCATACACTGTATCGACAGCTTTATTTAGGATTAACTACAGAGCTGGGCAAATTTAACTGCAATTTCCCCACCAATGATGCTCAAAAACAATGCCTGGATTTCAGGAGCTAATGAAGGTCTCTTTTTCACTATGACATAGTTTTAAATTTCTTGTGCTTTTATTTTATCTTTCTCTCCTGAGCCTCCCTGTTCCCCACCTGCCTTCTCTCCCGTCAGTATGGGAGGCTATCATACTGATTCTTTTGGACTTTCTCCCTTTTAAAATATTACTAGGAAATAATTATTAGGTCAGAGGAAGTTGAAAAGAAATGTACAAGGAGACCCTGCTTTCCTCAATACAAACATCTTGTAAAAAACAACTGTATACCTGTGGCAGATTCATTTCAATATTTGGCAAAACCAATACAATATTGTAAAGTTTAAAAAAAAAAAAAAACAACAGCTGTATAGTATTAAAATCAGGGCACAGTCCTGGAGCTCACTCAGATTTCACTGGGATTTGCTTTTTCAGTAACCAAGTATTACACTTAGTAAGCATCAGTTATGGTCATAATAAAGGCTGAAATTCACTGTTTATGTATGTATTTGGTGTGGGCTTTGGTGTGCAAAGGTGTATCCATTTCTGTGTGTGTCTCTGTGTGTGCGTGCATGTGTATACATGTAAAAGAGAAAGAGAGAAAACAAACTCTGGCCCTATCCATTCATAAGACTTTTTTGAGGAACAGATGAGAGAATTTTAGGTAAATACTGTTCATAAACTGTAAAGTACTAAATTAAAAAACAATTATATTGTAGCCCATGTCTAATACTTCTGTTTAAGAAAAAATTCTCATTAGGAAGGTACACAAAGAGCCTCCTTACGTGTATAAGGAGAGTGTGTGTGTTTGCGTGTGTGGAGGGGTATACAGGAGCCTCAGCAAAATACCATCTGGAAACACAGAGTCACAGTTAGAAGGGACCTTGGGTCAACTCTTATAGCCCTCTATATTGTACTCATAATTTGAAATATTCTTGCCAGTTGGTCCTCTAATCTTTGATTAAAACTTCAAATGATGGGCACATTATGACTTATGATTCCGTCCTTCCCTATGTGTCTAACGGCTCTTTCTCACAAGAAGCCCTTCCTAAAATCTGCCTTCCCTGTGGCTTTGCCCCACTGGCCTTGGCTCTGCCACCTGGTGCCTCGCACGATGGAGGACACGTGAAGGCAGCCATCGCTCCCCTGAGTCTCTTCTCTGTCCCAAACAAGTCAAGTCCTTCTTCCCGTACAAGACTGCTTGACTCGGGACGAGCTCACTGTTCTTTGCAAAGATGGAATCAGGATCAGAGCACAGTGGGGTGTGAGCCAAACAGCACGTTCAGAGCTGAACCCATCTCTTCTTCCTTCCATGTTCATACATATTTGTATTAATGGCCACTATAATCACATATTTTTTTCCCTTTAACTTGCTTCAGATTTCTCTTGAAATCAATTGAAACCCCCTAGACTAGTTTTTGCTTCAGGTTTTTTGTTTTTTTCCTTCAGGTTTTGATATTTAACCATTCCTTCCTGATTCTGCCTAATTTTGGTTTTCCCTACCTGATTCCCTGGTGACTCAGACTGTAAAGAGTCTGCCTGCAGTGCAGGAGACCCGGGTTCAGTCCCTGGGTTGGGAAGAGCCCCTGGAAATGGCTACCCACTCCAGTATTCTTGCCTGGAGAATTCCATGGACACAGAAGCCTAGTGGGCTACAGTCCATGGGAAAGAGTTGTACACAACAGAACTACTAACACACTTCCTGATTCTGCACAAAGGTAGAATGTTTGGCAAATGGGCAGAACTTCACATAGATTCTTATTAAATTTAGCTTATTGTACCATTCCATTGGCATTAAAAATATATATATATATCCAGACCCAATCACTAAATGTATTTACTGTTCCTGCTGGCTGCAACCGTTATATATGGCCCTTTAGTTCCTTCTTGAAATTGCTGATGAAACACTTGGGTATAAAAGAGTGAAAAGGAGATCATTAGAAAGCTATAAATTCTAACTGTAACATTTTGACTTCCTGTTAACTTTAAATTTAATTGAACATTCAGTTCTAAGTTTTTATTGAGGGTTGACCTAAGAAGTAGCCCTGCACAAAAGGCCTCTGCATTTTCCATAAAATTGTATTAGGTAATTCAATATCTCATTTGTAAAAATCCCAGGGGAAGTTTCTCTGGAGCTCAGGGACAGAAAAAAAGTCTCTACCAATGATGGCTAAAATGGTATGAGTCTCCTTCTGTTTTGATTTCTAAGACACTAAGAGAAAAAAATATTACTTGCTCTATTGCTGTATCTTTTAAAAATTTCTATTTATTGATTTTTTTCCCTAACATGCCATGTTAATAATTCTTCATTAACACATTTACTTTTTATCAGATCAGTTTAGTTCAGTTCAGTAGCTCAGTCGTATCCGACTCTTTGCGACCCCATGAATCGCAGCACGCCAGGCCTCCCTGTCCATCACCAACTCCTGGAGTTCACTCAGACTCACGTCCATCGAGTCAGTGATGCCATCCAGCCATCTCATCCTCTGTCGTCCCCTTCTACTCCTGGCCCCAATCCCTCCCAGCATCAGAGTCTTTTCCAATGAGTCAACTCTTCACATGAGGTGGCCAAAGTACTTGAGTTTCAGCTTCAGCATCATTCCTTCCAAAGAAATCCCAGGGCTGATCTCCTTCAGAATGGACTGGTTGGATCTCCTTGCAGTCCAAAGGACTCTCAAGAGTCTTCTCCAACACCACACTTCAAAAGCATCAATTCTTTGGCACTCAGCCTTCTTCACAGTCCAACTCTCACATCCATACATGACCACAGGAAAAACCATAGCCTTGACTAGACAGACCTTTGTTGGCAAAGTAATGTCTCTGCTTTTGAATAAGCTATCTAGGTTGGTCATAACTTTCCTTCCAAGGAGTAAGCGTCTTTTAATTTCATGGCTGTAGTCACCATCTGCAGTGATTTTGGAGCCCAGAAAAATAAAGTCTGACACTGTTTCCACTGTTTCCCCATCTATTTCCCAGGAAGTGATGGGACCAGATGCCATGATCTTAGTTTTCTGAATGTTGAGCTTTAAGCCAACTTTTTCACTCTCCATTTTCACTTTCATCAAGAGGCTTTTTAGTTCCTCTTCACTTTCTGCCATAAGGGTGGTGTCATCTGCATATCTGAGGTTATTGATATTTCTCCCGGCAATCTTGATTCCAGCCTGTGTTTCTTCCAGTCCAGCGTTTCTCATGATGTACTCTGCATATAAGTTAAATAAGCAGGGTGACAATATACAGCCTTGACGTACTCCTTTTCCTATTTGGAACCAGTCTGTTGTTCCATATCCAGTTCTAACTGTTGCTTCCTGACCTGCATACAGGTTTCTGAAGAGGCAGGTCAGGTGGTCTGGTATTCCCATCTCTTTCAGAATGTTCCACAGTTTATTGTGATCCACACAGTCAAAGACTTTGGCATAGTCAATAAGGCAGAAATAGATGTCTTTCTGGAACTCTCTTGCTTTTTCCATGATCCAGGGGATGTTGGCAATTTGATTTCTGGTTCCTCTGCCTTTTCTAAAACCAGCTTGAACATCAGGAAGTTCATGGTTCACGTATTGCTGAAGCCTGGCTTGGAGAATTTTGAGCATTACTTTACTAGCATGTGAGATGAGTGCCATTGTGAGGTAGTTTAAGCATTCTTTGGCATTGCCTTTCTTTGGGATTGGAATGAAAACTGACCTTTTCCAGTCCTGTGGCCACTGCTGAGTTTTCCAAATTTGCTGGCATATTGAGTGCAGCACTTTCACAGCATCATCTTTCAGGATTTGAAATAGCTCCACTGGAATTCCATCACCTCCACTAGCTTTGTTCATAGTGATGCTTCCTAAGGCCCACTTGACATCACATTCTAGGATGTCTGGCTTTAGGTCAGTGATCACACCATCGTGATTATCTGGGTCATGAAGATCTTTTTTGTACAGTTCTCTGTGTATTCTTGCCATCTCTTCTTAGTATCTTCTGCTTCTGTTAGGTCCATACCATTTCTGTCCTTTATTGAGCCCATCTTTGCATGAAATGTTCCCTTGGTATCTCTAATTTTCTTGAAGAGATCTCTAGTCTTTCCCATTTTGATGTTTTCCTCTATTTCTTTGCATTGATCACTGAGGAAGGCTTTCTTATCTCTTCTTGCTATTCTTTGGAACTCTGCATTCAGATGCTTATATCTTTCCTTTTCTCCTTTGCTTTTTGCTTCTCTTCTTTTCACAGCTATTTGTGAGGCCTCCCCAGACAGCCATTTTGCTTTTTTGCATTTCTTTTCTATGGGAATGGTCTTGATCCCTGTCTCCTGTACAACTTCACGAACCTCATTCCATAGTTCATCAGGCACTCTATCTATCAAATCTAGGCCCTTAAATTTATTTCTCACTTCCACTGTATAATCATAAGGGATTTGATTTAGGTCATACCTGAATGGTCTAGTGGTTTCCCTACTTTCTTCAATTTAAGTCTGAATTTGGCAATAAGGAGTTCATGATCTGAGCCACAGTCAGCTCCTGGTCTTGTTTTGGTTGACTGTATAGAGCTTCTCCATCTTTGGCTGCAAAGAATATAATCAATCTGATTTCAGTGTTGACCATCTGGTGATGTCCATGTGTAGAGTCTTCTCTTGAGTTGTTGGAAGAGGGTGTTTGCTATGACCAGTGCATTTTCTTGGCAAAACTCTATTAGTCTTTGCCCTGCTTCATTCTGTATTCCAAGGCCAAATTTGCCTGTTACCCCAGGTGTTTCTTGACTTCCTACTTTTGCATTCCAGTCCCCTATAATGAAAAGGACATCTTTTTTGGGTGTTAGTTCTAAAAGGTCTTGTAGGTCTTCATAGAACCGTTCAACTTCAGCTTCTTCAGCGTTACTGCTTGGGGCATAGACTTGGATTACTGATATCATGATAAAAAAAAGTAGTTGTTCAGTCATGTCCAACTCTTGCAACTCCTTGGACTGTAGCCTCCTCTGTCTATGGAATTCTCTAGGTAAGAACAGTGGAGTGGGTATCCAGATCAAACCCAGGTCTCCTGCACTTCAGGAGGATCCTTACCATCTGAGCCACCACAGAAGCCCAGATAATCATGATATATCCTTCCTAAATACAGGTAGAGCATAAATACAAACATACATAATTAATACATCTTTTCAGGTGTATTTTCAGATGTTAAAAGGTCCATGCAGCAATTTCCTTACTTTTTAAGTAGGACAGTAGGAAATTTTCTCCAGAAGACTTGTACTGAAGTAGTAAGGTTTGCTTCATCTATTCAAATCACTCTTACAGAATTTGTTCTCAGTTTAGGATGGTATGTTCTAAAAATATCCCATATTAATTTTCCCAAATGGTACTTTATTTTAAAGTGTAAATTGATCATTTGCTAACATTTTCTCTTTTGTGGTCCTTCCATTACAGAACAATTTTTTTTTTTCCCATTAAATACTGCTATCTGCCTGGAATTATTTATATTGAGAAGACTTGTGGATTCAGTGTTAGCAGCCCAGGGTTATTGCATTGGATTAACTACTTTGGCTGACAATTGAAACCCACTGGGTCATGAAATTTCTCACTTACAGAATGAAAACTACCTTTCGATGAATACCTGATAAATACTAGGTGCTGTTAAAATGTATATAACTTACCTTTAGGTACTTTAAAATAGGTAGTTTATAATGCATAGTTTGATTTTATAGATATGCAATATTTTACATTACAAATTGAGAAGCCTAAATCAGTCTAGGTGGTCAGCAAACAGTACATCAGAGAGGTACTCCAGAGGCTGGTCGCACTACAAAAGCTTCTGTTATACCCATCTTAAGGATGTTTTGTTTATTAGCAACAGTTTGTCAGAAATGGATTCTTACTGGCAAAATTAGTGACTTATGAATTAGCATGATAAATGGAACTTAATCAACAAAATTAAAGGTTTTAATTATAAGTGGAATACTAAAGATTCTGGAGATATTTCCCACCTTTGCATGACCAGGTTGCAAAAATCTTAAGGAGGCTCACAGCTTGCACCAAAAGATTAGTGGTGTAAGTTTGATCACTAAAGCTTCTTATTTCCAACTGCCAGTTTAATAGAATTTCTGATGCTGACTATAACAAAAATCTTGGCTCTGGCATGTTGTTTCATCTGCCTCAAATAAACCCTTTTTTCAAGGTTTCAAGGTTTCAGGGTTTGGAACATCTGAATGGACCAAACTAGGATGTTATCAAACTTAACAGAAGAGGTTGTATGAGTCTATTAATGCCTTTTTGCTAATAAATGTTTGCTAAAATATGCTTTTATGGACAGCAGACTTTGCTTTAAAAGTTACATAACTAGCATTAGCAATATCATAGGGGGACTGCTAACTCTCTTCAAGTTTCTTCACTAACCACACTTACACACTTAATTTGTGTGTGACCAAATTATCATAGGATAGTTCTCAACAGACATTTTGCCTCATTTTAATTTTCATTCAACCTCTTAAAATTAGTCCCTGCTCGCCTTATTCAGATTAGGAAATTCAGTTTAGGGGTTATTAATCCATTAACTAAATCCTTTTCTACTGACTGGAAGAGGTCAATCTTCGTACTTGAATGTTTTAACCATCGGACAATTGCACTCACCTCCCATGCTTAGTAAGGTCATCCTTAAAATCTTGTGTGCTAGGTTTCAGCATTACATGAACCAAGAACTTCCAGATGCCCAAGCTGGGTTTCGAAAAGGCAGAAGAACCAGAGATCAAATTGCCAACATTTGTTGGATCATAGAAAAACCAAGGGAATTCCAGAAAAACATCTACCTCTGTTTCATCGACTATGCTGAAGCCTTTGACTGTGGATCATAACAAACTGCGGAAAGCTCTTAAAGAGATGGGAATACCAGACCATCTTACCTGTCTCCTGAGAAACCTGTATGTGAGTTAAGAAGCAACAGTTAGAACTCTGTATGGAACAACTGATTGGCTCAGGACTGAGAAGGGAGCACGGCAGGCCTGCCTGCTGTCACCCTGTTTATTTAACCTACACACTGAGCTTCCCTGGTGGCTCAGACTGCAATATAGGATACCTGGGTTCAATCCCTGGGTCGGGAATATCCCCTGGAGAAGGGAATGGCAATCCACTCCACTATTCTTGACTGGAGAATTCCATGAACATAGGAGCCTGGCGGGCTACAGTCCATGGGCTTGTAAAGAGTTGGGCACAACTGAGCGAAGTCATGAGAAATGCTAGCCTGGATGAGTCACAAGCTGGAATCAAGATAGGCAGGAGAAACATCAACAACCTTAGATATGCAGATCATAGCACTCTAATGGCATAAAGCGAAGAGGAACTAAAGAGCCTCTTGATGAGGGTGAAGGAGGAGAGTGAAAGAGCTGGCTTAAAACTAAATATTAGAAAAACTAAGATCATGGCATCTGGCCCCATTACTTCATGGCAAATAGAAGGGGAAAAGGTAGAAGTAGTGACAGATTTCCTATCTGGGGGCTCTAAAATCACTGCAGATGGTGACTGCAGCCATGAAATTAGAAAACGACCGCTTCTCAGCAGGAAAGCTACGACAAACTTAGACAGTGTGCTCTGTATAGTCAAGGCTATGGTCTTCCCAGTAGTAATGTAAGGTTGTGAGAGCTGGACTGTAAAGAAGGCAGAGTGCCATAGAATTGATGATTTCAAACTAGGAAGGCTCGTGAGGGTTCCTTGGACAGCAAGGGAAATCAACTCTGAATATTCATTGGAAGGACTGATGCTGAAGTTGAAGCTCCAGTATTTTGGTTACCTGATGCAAACAGCCAACTCACTGGAAAAGTCCCTGATGCTGGGAAAGACTGAAAGCAGAAGAGGATGTCAGAGAAAGAGATGACTGGATGGCATCACCAATGCAATGGACATGAACTTGGGCAAACTCTGGGAGATGGTGAGGGCCAGGAAGGCCTGGCATGGTGCAGTCCATGGGGTCGCAAAGAGTTGGACATGATTGGGTGACTGAACAACAACAACAATCTATCAAATCCATGGATATTGAGTGGTAGAGTCTGATGTGTCTGATTCCATTGCGCCTGCAATCTGCCAGATAAAGTCCCAGATCATTGCAAGGAATAGCGGAGTGATTATTAAATGCCAACAGCTCTGTTCCCTACAAACTTATGGGTTAAACAAAGGTTCTTTTGCCCTTTTGACAGATAGCTTAAATGAAGTCAACTAAATATTGATTTAATATAAATTTTCTGTAGCTTCACATAAATACACTTACTATGAATATATTTTTGGTTCTTTTAAAAATATATATCTTTTTAAAATATTTTTATATTTTTTTATATATTTTAAAAAATATATCTTCCTTTGATCTACCCAATACATAAGAGAAATCATAAATTCACACAGTGAGGCACAGATTACTTTGTGACATAATTGTATGACCTAGCTTTAGAGTCCTCCCCTAGAAAACTTAACTATGAAATTATCAGTTGAAACATGCTTTGAAAAAGTCCTAGTTATCTAAAGGTCAATAAAAAAGCTCATTTTAAAGCATTGTTGCTTAGAAAAAAGTAAATGAAATGGTAATTTTAGAATTGGAATGCTGAAGGGATATAAAATATTCATGGATTGGTGATTTTGATGTACATGAGAGATCTGCAGAGTTGAATAATTTGGGGTTCTATAAAACTACTAGTCACGCCAAAAAAATGCAAGATATAAATACAGAAGAATTTATTCCATGGCTATAAACAAAATATCACATTTCAAATGCATTTATTTTGGATATTATGTCCTTAGCAGAAATCACTATACCACAAAGAACACAAATCTAATTTATTTTTTTAAACCTTAAGTTCTTAGAAGACAGATCCAAGGTGAAAAGAAAAGTAAGCTTTGATATGTTTCTATTCATACTTCTGAAATTTTTGCTTTTGGGTTATTATTTTTGATTTAAGTAGAAGGGAAGAATTATGCATTTCACATGAAGCCATTTCATTAACAACTCATTATTACATGTAAAGGTAATGGCATCCAAAGAATTTGAGACTGTGAAAAAATATATGTTCATACTTTTCACTTCATGTGAAAACTAAGATAAATATAATGAATAGATACTCCCCCCCCCTTTTTTTTTCAGGAAAGGGGCTAATATATTTTTATTTTACTGTAGCTGTTTACTTGGCTTAAAGAATTACCTGTGCATTAGCCTTTTCCATGTGTGTTATTATTATACATATTAAAGGGATCCTTCTTCTATAATTAAAATGAAAAATAAATAGGGTAAAAGTTCTAGCTTTATTTTTTAAATGTGTATATTTGCCTACAGTAACTTTGAATAACTCAATGGACATGAATTTGAGCAAACTCTGAGATTAAAGATGAATTTGAGGAAATTCATTCATATCTCTGAAGGATAGGAGAGTCTGGTATGCTGCAGTCCATGGAGTTGCAAAAGAGTCAGACACAACTCAGTGACTGAATAACAACAAACTTTGAATAAAAGTAACTTGAAATTATGTTCTTTTAAGTATTAATTCAATTAGAGTATTATGTGGGGAAAATTCTACTAGCTGGAATAATATCTTGGGATGATTTTCCCAGGAGGTCCTCTTTATTATCCCTGAACAAGACAAAATGATAAATCAAAGCTATAAAATTATCTCTTTTGTAGGTTTGATATCCATCAATGCTTAGGAAGTTGTTTGGACACAATATAAAGATTTGCTCTAGGATTTCAACACTGATTCAATAACAGCGATGGGGGAGGGGAGGATGTACTCAGAGTGAAAAACCTCTGATTATGTTATGAACATACCACTCCATTCACTGATAGCAGCTGGTCTCCTCTCTTGAGGCCTCCGTGTCTTTCAGCCACCCCTCCAGGAATGATGCGAGAGATATAAATGGGAGAATTTTGCTCCTTTCCTCCCATCACGTTAAAACCAAGGCCTTCATCTGTCTTTGGCAGTTCGACTACCCGAGGGTGGGAATGGCCTTCACTAGCTGCAAAAGCTGCAACTGTAGCCTGAAAGAAAAGATGATCATTTGGTGATAAAACGAGGGAAATAAGGCTATTCACATGATTTGCAGTGCGTAGACCGGGCAACTCCTCCTATTTTATAGCATTCTCCTGTGAAAGAAAGAATACAAAAGGGATGGAGGGGGCTTTCTTCATTTGCTGCTGCTGCTGCTAAGTCGCTTCAGTCGTGTCCGACTCTGTGCGACCCCACAGACGGCAGCCCACTAGGCTCCTCTGTCCCTGGGATTCTCCAGGCAAGAACACTGGAGTGGGTTGCCATTTCCTTCTCCAATGCATGAAAGTGAAAAGTGAAAGGGAAGTCGCTCAGTCGTGTCCGACTCTGTGTGACCCCACAGACGGCAGCCCACTAGGCTCCTCTGTCCCTGGGATTCTCCAGGCAAGAACACTGGAGTGGGTTGCCATTTCCTTCTCCAATGCATGAAAGTGAAAAGTGAAAGGGAAGTCGCTCAGTCGTGTCCGACTCTGTGCGACCCCACAGACGGCAGCCCACTAGGCTCCTCTGTCCCTGGGATTCTCCAGGCAAGAACACTGGAGTGGGTTGCCATTTCCTTCTCCAATGCATGAAAGTGAAAAGTGAAAGGGAAGTCGCTCAGTCGTGTCCGACTCTGTGTGACCCCACAGACGGCAGCCCACTAGGCTCCTCCATCCATGGGATTTTCCAGGCAAGAGTACTGGAGTGGGGTCCTTTATAATTCCTTTCTTTGGCAAAGCTCAGCCCAACTATTTCCACCGTTCTACATCTTACCCATTATGACAAAGTTTTCCCTTTTTCATAAAAATCTTTCCCAGAGGTCTTGGTTAGATGCAATTCTTCCTATCCTTGGATTCCAAATAGCTTTGGTGCATATAATACCTACATACAGTACATAAACTACAATTATTGCATATATTATATATGTGCTGATCACCAGCACCTTAAGGGCTGAGACTGTGGCTTCCACTTTTTTGTATTACACAGTCTAACTTGGTGCTTGTGCATACATGAAGTAGCTTCAATTGTGTCTGACTCTGTGACCCTATGGACACACATGGGGTCAACACATGGGGTTCTCTAGGCAAGAATACCGGAGTGGATTGCCATGCCCTCCTCCAGAGAATCTTCCTGATCCAGGGATCGAACCTGCATCTCTTATGTCTCCTGAATTGGTGGCCGGTTCCTTTACCACTAGCGACACCTGATAAATGTTCATAAATAATAACTCAATACACCACGGAGCACTGTAACCACTGGCTTAACAAATTTACTACTTTTTTCCTAAATTGAAAATGCCTAAAAGAAAAAAAGCTAAAACAAAATAATAGATTCAAACAGATTATAATTATTCCACATCAGTATTCCATATTATTATGAGAGGTCCTCTTATCTGGCACAGGTTTTTTTCCCCTTATATTTAAAATTAATATTTCAACTACTCTAGCAATGTAGGTAAAATAAGAAGTCCATGGTTTTATACCTAGATGTACAAAATACAATTTAATATGGACATACGTTTATTTTAAAACTCATATATATTAGTTTTAAAAAATAAGTTAAAGAAATAACTTACCATTAGTTTTCACCCCCTCCCTTCCATTGAAATAAAGTAAGAATATTGCCTGCTTCTTATTTTCCACCTCCAGTAACCTGCCTTAACCACAGCTGGTTAAATGTCTATTATAAAGCGATTTACTCAACACTGTGAAAATACTAATTCCCAACAACTGTACATTCTTTTTCACACACAGCATTAACACATCAACTTAGCATTATGCTACTGTCTGCATTTAGTGAAAGATAGTGAATGAAATGGAAATAATGGCTTGTTTTTAGCTACATGCATTTGCTCATGCAAACCCTGTTGTCATGCATAGGTTTTAATGGCTGACATGGATGCAATGCAGACAGCCCAGAAACAACCAGAAAATATTGTGCTATTGCAACATTATGCTGCTATCCTGCTGTTCTACATGAATAAGAAATGAGAATGGTAAAATACTACATAATTCACTTTCCCCTTAATTAAACCATGTAGGGATCATTTTTCTGTGTGTGTTTCACTTCAGTACAAGCAAAGCATGATGTAATGATAATAATACCCTTTTTGTGCCTGGGTTAAAAAAAAATTAAAAAACAAAAACGAAAAAATAGTCACAAGTCTACAGTGTTCAGTTACAGATGAAAACTTAAAAGTCAGGAGAGAAACCAAGTAAGAGGTGATGTAACACAAAAGAATTAAATGGAAAATTCTGATTATTTCCAACAGTTATTTCTTATATATTATTAGAAAGAGAAAAGCTTTTAAAAAGCAAATGTATATCTACTATAACATTTCTGCACTTATAAAATAAGAACTGCAGTAGTAATTTTAGGTTAAAACTGTTATTTCCTATGGTCTATTTTCCATATAATCTCATGATCCTACTGCTGTAACATTTTCATTCATAGGGTCTCTACAATCTCTGGATTGGAGTTTTTCAAGAGCAAATGTAGTCTCTACCACAACAGCCAACAAGCCTTCCCTTTAGGTCAATATCATATTCGTTCAGCTGCTCTGCTGAGTAGTACATGGAAAAATCCTCCATCAGTGGGTATCAGGTGAGTTCTTGCCATGTCTAGCTTGAGTCAAACCTTTAGACTTGTGCAAATAAATTTCCATGCATTGAATAGTGAACAGGTTCTTTTGGATCAGAAGAATGTGTCAGAAAACCAAGAAGTATTTCATACGATGAACCAGTAGATTTGCTTGTGCCAAATGAACATTTAGTGAGTTTAATGAAATCATTCTCCTTTCTTAAGCTACAGAAGCAGCAGAAACGTTCAATTTTTCCATTAGGATTTTTACCTGGGAAGTAGTACTGGTTCTAGACTCTGGGCTGCCACTGATGTCTAAATTCTCTTACAGTGTACACACGAGAATACCTGAAACACACACGCGCACAATCAATTACTAGATCACTGGGGTTAAGTATATTTTTAAAGTTACTCAAGTCTTACCTTTGCTGTGGCCCTGGCACGGAATTCGGGACAGCCATTAACAGTTATCGTTTCATGCATATATTGATACACCTAAAATGTTCACATAAAAAAAGAATGTGTAAGAACATTAAGAATATCAATTCTTTCATTGCAGATAGGACAATAAATTTTCATTGCTAAGACAGAAGTTCCCTATCACAAAGTGAAACAGGTCTGGATCAATTATCCTGATGATTTGATCTAAAAATCCCTCCTATGTTTTTGGATGGGTTGGAGGAGGTTGCTGTAGAAAAGATAAGGCAATCATTTTTATTCAGAAGTTTTAAATTTGGCATTCCTTGTTTATCAAGTAATAAAACTTCTATATCTGGTTTTATAAAAAAACCCTTTGGTAAAAATGTTTACCATTATTTACAGTTCTAGCTCTCAAATATGTAATAAAAATGATGTATATAGTTATTTCCTGAATCTAGGTGATACTTTAAAAACAGTTTTCAAAATTCCACAACACTGAGATGACAATATCTTTTCCTTGAACACTGGAAGGTATGCATGTTGGAATGTGTTGCTGATACACAGTCATAATTTGGAACTACAGAGATTCAAGAGCAAAGACAAGTCAAGTAAGAGATTCTCGGAACTGGTATACAAAACAACATATCCACTACAGGTTCATGTTAACACTTAGGTGAAACGGAAAGAATGGAAGGTAAAATCTGAGTCTAGAATGATGTTACAGTAAGCATACAGGTTTTGCTGACTAGTGGACCTGTGTTTGAGCCTTTTAATATAATTTGGGAACTATGAGGTCTTGGTTGAACCACTTTACCACTTGGATTCTTTTTGTCCATCTGAAATATGAGTAAATAATAATTATTTTGTATGGATCCTTTTACTGAAGTAACACTCTCAGAACGCCAACCCCAACAGGTTACTTCCTAGAAAGAACATATTATTACTAAGTATGATTCTAGACACAACTATATGAGATGGCTGGATGGCATCACTGACTCGATGGACGTTAGTCTGAGTGAACTCCGGGAGTTGGTGATGGACAGGGAGGCCTGGCGTGCTGCGATTCATGGGGTCACAAAGAGTCAGACACGACTGAGTGACTGAACTGAACTGAACTGAGACACAACTATAGAGACTGTTGAAACATAACAGAAATATTGTTATATTTTTCCTCTAAACTACCAAGGATGGGGTTAGGAAATTAGTTGCTAAAATATATTGCTTAATTTTAAATAAACTGAAGTGTAGAAGATAACTTTTAAAGGACAGTTTGAAGAAGACGTTTTGAAAAATAACATGATTAAATATGCTTGATTATATGCTCATTTTGAAGATTTAAATAATAAATCTTCCCATGGTGGGAACTGATAATGCATGCTACATCAAGCCTCTCATTTAAGTTGCTAAAGTAAGAGTCCTATCTTTCTCTTACTCTCAGCTTAGGTCTGTTCCTGGATTCAGTGTCCTCAAAGTGGCACCTCCCTCTTCTCATGGTGGTTCAGATAGTAAAGAATCTGCCTGTGAAGCAGGAGACCCGAGTTTGATCCCTGTGTCGGGAAGATTCCCTGGAGAAGGAAATGGCAACCCACTCCAGTATTATTGCCTGGCAAATCCCATGGACAGAGGAGCCTGGCAGGCTACAGTCCATGGAGTTGCAAAGAGTTGGATATGACTGAGCGACTAAGCACAGTACAGCAAACCACAAAGGTAAAAGTCCATTTGGTATTATACTGGAATATATTTCAGGAGTGACCCATAAGCTATACCAATAAAAGATAAAATAGGAAAATTTAAATTGAAGATTTCTTTTCTTTTCTATTAATCATACTTTATATGCTTAAGTTAAAAGTTATTAAGGTCAATTCAAAAGTTGATCAATTCAACAACCATTCATTGAGTGCCTGGGACTAATTTCCCAACATTTTTTTATTGGCTCCTTTCTCAAATAGATTTGGTTGAATTCCCCACTAATGCTGATTCATCTTCCCCAGGTAGCATATTTAAGGAGAAGAAAGATAAAACAGTCTGGACTAGAAGGGCAGGAGGACTACTCAGAATCTACCTTTTATCTTGTACTTCCACTAAATAACCATGGTATCCAATTTCTGTAGGAAATCTAAACAGGGAGGAGCACAGTTTTCTGAAGAGCATTTTGTGGAACTGGGACCTGCTAATGCAAATTCTTCAGATTATCAAAATAGCTGCTATACATGTTTCCATGCTACTTCCTAGACAGTACATCATTTTGTTTTGTAGAAATAGCCCTTCCACAAATGCCACTTATTTGCTCTTACAGCCTATTTAAGAGGAAGATTTTCTCTAGCCTGTTTCACTTGTTAAAACTCTCTCAAATTTGACCCCTTTGCTCCATTCTGACTTACTATCTGTTGCTCAAAGCACTGCATTAATGTCAACTGGGTCTTTCCACCAACAAAGCACTATGGACTTTAGTTATCATCATCAACCAGACCATGCTGCTTCGGTGCTCCTGGCTGCCTCTTGCCCTTACAGTAAAGGTTGCAAAGTCAAATGCTTACAAAAGTCCAGCTAGCAAAACAATGCAGAACCCAGTCTGCTCTCTTAGTCTTGTTTTCGTACTTCCTTTCCTTCTCTCTGAGCATTAACCAAACATATCACACCCTCTGAGTTGTTCAGGCCTTTGCACATGCTGTGTGTTCTGTTTGGAATGCCCTTCCATCAGGAAGACTCTCATCTAAGTTTAACACAATCAACAGATTTAATGCAATTCTTATCAAAATTCCAAAGACATTTTTCATAAAAATAGAACATAATCCTAAAATTTATATGGAACCACAAAAGACCTTGAATAGACAAAGCAATCTTGAAAAAGGAGAACAAAGCTGGAGGCATCATCCACCTTAGTTTCCAACTATATTACAAAGCTGTAGTGACCAAAACTGTATGGTGTTGACATAAAAACAGACATAGATCAATGTGACAGAATGGAGAGCCCAGAAATAAACCTGTAGTGTATGGTCAATTAATTTATGATAATGGAAATAAGAATACACAATAGGGAAAGGACAGTCTTACAAATAAACACTGTTGAGAAAACTGGACAGCCACACGCAAAAGAATGAAACTAAACAATTATCTTAGACCGTACACACAAATTTATTCAAAATAGATTAAACACTTGAATGTTAGACCTAAAACCATAAAACTCATAGAAAAAAACATAGGTGGTAAGCTTCTTGATAGTGATCTCAGAGATAATTTTTTGGATCTGACTCTAAAAGCAAAGGTAACAGAAGCAAAAATAAACAAATGCTGCTACTGCTGCTGCTGCTGCTGCTAAGTCACTTCAGTCGTGTCTGACTCTGTGCGACCCCAGAGACAGCAGCCCACCAGGCTCCCCTGTCCCTGGGATTATCCAGGCAAGAACACTGGAGTGGGTTGCCGTTTCCTTCTCCAATGCATGAAAGTGAAAAGTGAAGTCGCTCAGTCACTCAGTCATGTCCAACTCTTTGGGACCCCATGGACTGCAGCCTACCAGGCTCCTCCGTCCATGGGATTTTCCAGGCAAGAGTACTGGAGTGGGGTGCCATCGCCTTCTCTGATAAACAAATGAGACTACATCAAATTAAAAAGCTTCTGCACAGCAAGGGAAGCCATCAACAAAATGAAAAAGCAACTTACTGAATGGGAGAAAATATTTGCAAATCACATATCTGATAAGAGGATAATATTCAAAATATACGAACTCATACAACTCAACACCAAAAATAAAACAATCTAATTTAAAAATGGGCAGGGTATCTGAATAGACATTTTTCCAGAGAAGACGTACAGATGGCCAACAGGCACATGAAAAGAAGCTCAACATCACTAACACATCACTAATCATCAGGGGATGCAAATCAAAACCATAATGAGATATCATCTCACACCTGTTAGAATGGCTATTACCAAAAAGAGAAGAAATAGCAAGAGTTGCAGAGGATGTGGAGAAAAGAAAACCCCCGTGCACTGTTGATGCAATTGTAAATTACTGTAAAGTGAAAGTGAAGTCGCTCAGTCGTGGCTGACTCTTTGCGACCCCACGGACTGTAGCCTACCAGGCTCCTCCATCCATGGGATTTTCCAGGCAAGAGTACTGGGGTGGGTTGCCATTGCCTTCTCCAGAGGATCTTCCCGACCCAGGGATCGAACCTGGGTCTCTCACACTGTAGGCAGATGCTTTATCGTCTGAGCCAGCAGGGAAGTCCTATTAGTGTAACCACTATGGAAAATATTGTGGAATTTCCTCAAAAAATTAAAAATAGAACTATATTATGATCCAGTAATTGCACTTCTAGGTATTTACCCAAAGAAAATGAAAACACTGACTCAAAAAGATATATGCACACACACATATCTATATATGCACATATATGCAATATGTTCATTGCAGCATTAGTTAGGAGAGCCAAGGCCTGTCATGCTGTGATTCCTGGGGTCGCAGAGTCGGACACGACTGAGCAACTGAACTGAACTGAAGGTATAGAAACAAACTAAGTAGACATCAATGGATAAACAGGCAACGGAATACTAGTCAGCCAAAGAATAAAATCTTGCAATTTGTAATAAAGTACATAGATCCTGAAGGCATTACGTTAACTAAAATAAGTCAGACAGAGAAAGATAAATACCATATGATCTCACTTATATGTTGCATGTAAAAAAAAAAAACAACAACAACAAAACAAGCAAACAAATGGAACCAAGCTCATATATACAGAAAACAGATTGGTAGTTGCCAGAGAGGGGGGTTGGGGTGGGCAAAAAGGTACAAACTTCAGTTATAAAATCAGTCATGGGAATACAGTGGACAGCAAGGTCACTACAGTTAACAGTACTGTGTATGTATGCGTGCTTAGTCATGTCTGACTCACTGTGACGCCATGGAGCTATGTATTGTACATTTGAAAGTTGCTAACAGAGTAGATCATAAAAGTCCTCCTCACCAGGAAAAGAAGAAAAAAATTTGTAACTATTCACAGTTATGGATGCTAACTAGACTTACTGTGGTGATTATTTCACAGTATAGACAAATATTGAATTGCTATGTTGTACATTTGAAACTAATATATGTCAATTATATTTCAATAAAAAATAAAAGGAGGAAAATTGAAGCACAAAAGCAAAAAATAATTTTCTAAGAGTCTGAGATAAATACAAATTAAGAATAATTATCCTTAATACCCCAGTTTGAATTGTGAATTTAAAAACGGGCCATATAAGAAAAGTAGTGTGTATAGATAACTGCACATACTCTGGAGGAAACAAACCCTAAGCCTTGATCAGTTACTTGATTTCTCTGGGCTCAATTTTTAGTTTGAAAAATGTGCTTAAAGCAGCAACTAACTTGTAGTTCTTCTGTTGTGAAGATTCAATGAGATAAGAGCTGTCCATGGGATATAGTAAATGCATAAGAAATTAATTACTATTATTACTATTTAATGTTTCCCAATGTATTTGACCCTGGGAACTTTGAGGAAGAATCTTCTAGGACTAGGAGGCTGTGAACACTTTTAGGAAGAATTGATCAAGACTGTGGTTCTCGACAAGGGACAATTTTGCCCCCACCTCCAGGAGACACTGAGCAATGTCTGGAGACATCTTGGGTTGTTACAAATGGGGAGAGTGATGGTGTTGCTGGCCTCTAGTACGTAGAGGCCTGGGATGCTGCTAGACAGCCTACAATGGTCAGGGTAGCCTGCCCCACTCCAGTAATGAATTACCTACCAAAATGTCAATGAAGCTGAGATTGGAAAACCCTGAACTAGTAAACAGAGATACCGATTTTCTTTTGATATGTAATAATTTGTGAGCTGGAAAATGTAATTTGTATAGTACTGAGTAAAGGGTCTTCTAAATGTTCAATACATAATTTTTGGAGTCAAATATCAAGTGTAGGCCAAGTGTAGTGCTAAGCATTTTATATCCATGAGTTCATTTCATTCTCACAATTTGTGGTTCAGGCATTCTGCACATAAGAAAACAGCCATGGAGATGGCAACATGCCCATAATTACACAGCTAGTCAGTGGTCAGTTTGGTACAGAAATTCATATCTAACTGCCTCCCAAATATTTCCTCTTTTAACCACATCAGGTTTTCTTATATTGAGACAACATCAGACCACTACTATTTTGACAGCATGTGTTGAAACAGATGTGCAGATGTCACAAGTTCTTATATTCAGAATAAAAGTTTCTGAATTTTTTATGTTTATACCACTAAACAAGTGGTAGCTGTAAATTTACAATATGGTTCTGAAATCAACAAATATATCACTCCAAATGAAAGTGAAACAGCATTTTAATCCTCTTTTCTGGTTTTAACATACAAAGTGAAATCGAGTATTATTGTCAGCTTTCATCCTATAAAATACAATAGATTCTGATTACTTGGCTTTCAAAAGTGAGCTATAAAGGTCATGCTCCAAGTCAAAGCCTGGAGACATTAATTATCTTTTCATTAGCTGTGTCATCTTATGAACATTTCTTAGCCTTTTATTTCCTAAGGGGCAAAGCCTATCCCTGCCTATCTTACTTTTCAAGGACAACTGTAAAAGTATAAATTTTTGAAGAAAGTTGTTATGGAAAGCTAAAGTACTTTCCAGATACCCTGAGAAAGTTTCTGATGGGAAACAGAAAACTCTTGTATGGGCTTCTTGAAGGGACAGTGGGATGGGGCTTATGGTCCTCGGAATCTTTTGGGTCCCCAGACGTTTGGCAAACTTTACCTACACTATTTCTAAGCATATTCTATTGGATATGATACATTTAATTCCTAGTGAAAAGTCAAATAATTTATAAAAACTCTTCCCACAGGGTTTTATTTTACATTTTAATCAATAATTCCCTAACCTTGAGTAAATCCCACAAATTCAACAAGCATTTTGTGTATTTAGAACCTATTCTGCCGTGCTGTGCTCAGTCGTGAGCACAGCTGCTTAGTTGCTCAGTCGTGTCTGACTCTGTGCAACCCCATGGACTGTAGCCCACCGGGCTCCTCTGTCCATGAGATTCTCCAGGCCAGAATATTGGAGTGGGTTGCCATGCCCTCCTCCAGGGGATCTTCCCAACCCAGGGATTGAACCCAAGTCTCCCGCATTGCAGGCAGAGTCATCAGGAAAGCCCAGAATCTATTCTAACATACTGAAAATTGACAAATACAGATTAATTCAATAAAAGCATTGGAAGTGTAGTGAGTTGGTTCAAAAAGATTCATTCATTAATTCATTCAGCTAATATTCACTTATGGGCTATTCTACTCAGTATGTTAGGCATATGGGCCAAAATATGAAAAAAAAAAAAAATACTGGCTGCTTCTAAAACTTTGAGCTAATATTAGTGTTTACCATAGAGGGGCTACTTTAAAATATTTTAAGTGAAAAGTTTAAAGTTTACTTTTTCTTTATATTTAAAAGCAGATAGTCTACTTTTTCTGGAGAGAAAAAATGTCTCTGAGAGAATAACAAATTCAAACACAGCAAAAGCTTCTCTTGTGTACCAAGTTTATAGTTCCCACTTAGATAGAGTTAAAACAAATAGCTAAAATTCAAGTGCAAGAGGATTTTTGCCTCTGAGCTTTCATTTATCACAGACTATGTTGTTGTTGCTGTTGCTAAGTCGTTTCAGTCATGTCCGACTCTGTGCGACCCATAGACGGCAGCCCACCAGGCTCCCCCATCCCCGGGACTCTCTAGGCAAGAACACTGGAGTGGGTTGCCATTTCCTTCTCCAATGCATGAAAGTGAAAAGTCAAAGTGAAGTCGCTCAGTCGTGTCCAACTCTTAGCGACCTCATGGACTGCAGCCTACTAGGCTCCTCTATCCATGGGATTTTCCAGGCAAGAGTACTGGAGTGGGGTGCCATTGCCTTCTCCATCATAGATTATGTAGACAGTATCAATATGAACTTTACATTGAATCATCGCTGTTGATCTTGAAAACTCTGATTGGTACAGAGATACAGGAAAGGGATGACCACTCTATATCATGAGTTTCTTGTTCTCAGTCCCTTTTCTCTGTGACTTTAAGGAATGTATTATCTATGAATCTTACTTTTCTACTATGTAAAACACTATCTTCAAGAGTTAGCCAAAGAAGAAAAAGTTATGTGGCTTCATGAACCATGACATCTTATTCTTACACTTTTATTATAATAGCTGCCATATTTTTATTATTACTATTACATGCATGTCTAAGATTCAGTTGGAAAGATGCCGTTAGAGTTTAGCTGCTTGGCCAGCAAGTATAGAAAAAAACTTTTAAGTTCAAAACTAGATTCCGATTGTTATCTTCTGCTCTTGCAGACAGTTTTATTGACTTGTGCATTTGGGTGTTATTTTAAAGTTGTTGCATGAGACAGACACAAGGAAGGCTTGCCTTACGCCAGCCCTATTTTCAACCCCCTCCTCCCAGCACTGACTAGACACACGACCCAGTTCTGTCCAGTGAGAATTCAACCGGAAGTAGATGAGAGGTTTCTGTGAAAGTGTTGCTGTCTTGGTACAAGTACTGTCCTTTTTTCTCCCTCTGTTTCTTGTCTGAGTGAATATTATCAGCTGTGATAGCAACCTTTAACTACAAGAGAAAGGCCAACAAAACCTATAGACATCAGCTCTGATCACATGGGCCTCCTGAATCTCTGTGATCAGCTGCCTACTCTCAACTTCTTGTAATGAAGAAAAACAGTCTTATTTGTCTAAGCCACTCAAGTTGGATTTTATGCTATTTTCAGCCAAGAGAATTCCTCATTGCTATATTATTCAAGTAAATGTTATATGTAACTATGCTATATTTGGAGTCTGTTTCCTTCTAGCCTCTTCCAATTCCAAAAGTTGCAAGTTTTGTTAGAAATCAAAGTAAATTTGTTAATATGAGGGTTTAGAAACTAAGAGTAAAGGATAAAAATACAGTTAAAAATGCAGAAAATAACTAGGAAAATGAAAAGACAAGCTGACTGAGAGGAAATGTTTGCAAATACATAGCTAAAAATGGCCTCCTATCCACAATATATAAAGAGCTCTCCAAAGTCAATAACAAGAAAACAATCCAATTAAAAACTATGTAAAATAGAGAGAGTTTTGGTTAGGATTCCAGACTTTCACTGCTGTAGCCCAGATTCAATCCTTGGTTGGGGAACTGAGATTCCATAAGCCTCCCGGCAAGTCCAAAAAAAAAAAAAAAAAAAGGGTAAAGTATCTGAACAGGCATGTCATCAAGGAAGATACATGGGTGGCAACTATGAAAACATAGTCAACATCATTAATCACTAGGAAATTCAAATTAAAACCATAGTTAGATCCATGTACACACTTACTAAAATGTTGAGATTTCAAAAAATCCTGACAATAACTAGTATGGCTGCTGCTGCTGCTAAGTTGCTTCAGTTGTGTCCGACTCCGTGCGGCCCCATAGACAGCAGCCCATCAGGCTCTGCCGTCCTTAGGATTCTCCAGGTAAGAACACTGGATGGGTTGCCATTTCCTTCTCCAATGCATGAAAGTGAGAAGTCAAAGTGAAGTCGCTCAGTTGTGTCCAACTCTTAGCGACCCCATGGACTGCAGCCCACCAGGCTCCTCCGTCCATGGGATTTTCCAGGCAAGAGTACTGGAGTGGGGTGCCATTGCCTTCTCCTAACTAGTATGGCAAGAGTGTTAAATAACTAGAAATCTTGTACATGGCTAGTGGGAATGGAAAATGCCACATCCTCCTGAGAAAACAAAATAATAGTTTTCTATAAATTTAAACCTAATCTTGTAAGATTCATTGCCTACATTTAGCTATTTATCCAAGATAAATAAAAATGTAAATTCATATAAAAATGAGATGCAAGCATGCTTTATTCATAATCACCACAAACTGGTATCAACTCAATAGCCTTCAAAGGTAGATGCATAATCAAATGGAAGCACATCTGTACAATGGACTACTGCTGGGCAATAAAAAGGAGCAAGCTATTCATACATGCAACCGTGTGGATGAATCTCAACTGCATGCTGCTCAGTGAAAGAAGCCAGACTCTCTAATGATTTCATTTATATGACACTCAGGAAAAGGCAAAATAATAAACAAGGTCAGAAAACAGATCGAAGGTTGTCAGTAGCTGGGGGTGGGAAGAGATTGACTATTAGGCATGAGAAAATTGGGGCGGGTGTTAGAACTGTTCTAATACCTTGATGTAGGTTATGGTTAAGATGACTACACAGGATTATTAAAGCTCTGAAAGTTTACACTGAAAAGGGGAAGTATCACTTTATGGCAATTATATGCCTGATTTTTAAAAAGGCAGAAAATCTTTCTAAAGAGATGAAAATATTCAGAAACTTAACTTTTATTTTGGAAACTAAAAATAAAAACATCAAAACACAAAAACCTACATATATTTAAAGTGAAAGTCACTCAGTCATGTCCAACTCTTTGCAACCCAATGGACTATACATATACAGTCCATGGAATGTATAAGTCCAGGCCAGAATACTGGAGTGGGTAGTCATTCCTTTCTCTAGGGGATCTTCCCAACCCAAGGATCAAATCCAGGTCTCCCACATTGCAAGCAGATTCTTCACCGTCTGAGCCACCAGGGAAGCCCTACAAATATTTAAGAAAGTATTTATTATAATAAGAAGATGACATTAGCCCCCATTCCTCAAAATTTATAAATGTGGAAAGCAAGGCATACTTTAATGAATGGTAATATCTCTGTCAAACATAGAATACTCCAGTGCCTGATTACAGACAAGCTAACTACTAAAATGTCAATAGAATTATAGTCAAGATTAAACAAACTCCTCCATATCAGTGACTGGAAAAAAGAAAGAAAACTTACAGCTACGTTGTGAAAAATGAAAATGACGTTAAACTTCAAGAGGGAGAAAAGCAAGAAGACATGAGATCAGATTACAGAAAATGAATGAAAAAAGTCTAAATGGGAAAAATCACATGGCCCAAATCCTACCATATTATCGTGTTCATTAAAGCTTGTTAAATGTAGGTTTTTATTCAAAAGCAAGCAGGAAAAAAAATGCCATGTGAGTACTGAGACTGATACTTATATCTACAGCTATCTATAATTTTTAAATGAATTTATTGATTTTTCAGAATTGGAAACTCAGATAAGAGTTGAATAAAGAAAAATTATTTGATGTGGACTCTGATTTTAAAATATTAAATACTTTCATAACATTAAAAGTGAAGGTTGAGATCTCTCATGTTCTTATATAATTAAAGGTCACCTAGGTTTTTGGACAACATTCACAATGCTAAGCCAGTGTATTTACCAAAATATAAACTCAGCAGTTTTTATTTTAGTAAATTTTAGGCCAAGGGAGGTATTAATACATAAAACAAATCTGTGTGGCTCTAAATTTAATTGCATTTAATGGAGTCCATGCATGCAGAAATCAAGTGCCCTGATGTGAATAAGTATACTGTACTAGATGTGACTAGAATAAAATAGAAATTATGTCACCAAATACACAGTCTACTTATTTTAGGAGGTTTTGTAGAAGTAATTTCAGATCAATTGAAAGTGGCCCATCTATTAAGGAGGAGATTCTTTTTAAATATCTAATTTTTGTCTAGAATTTTTTCTTTCATTTTGGAAAAACAGTAGCCATAATTAAATTGTACACATTTAAATCTATAGCTATCCATGTATAGATATAGTCCCCATATGCTTTTCTAACTGTGGTAATGTTCTGTTTAAAATCACAGTGTTAGAATTCCTATAAACCACAAATTTAGGGCATAAAATTTAATGTCTAGAACCAACCACTTTTTCAAAAGAAAAGAAAAAAGCACACACTGGTTACAAGTCATGTCTACTACAGTAAGATCAAGGGTCAAACCAATCCTGTGAAAAAAATTCTTGAGTAATATCTTTTCCGCTTGCAATGCAGGAGATACAGGATCGATCCCTGAGTCAGGAAGATCCCCTGGAGGAGGAAATGGCAACCCACTCCAGGACTCTGCCTGAAAAATCCCATGGACAGAGGAGCCTGGCAGGTTATAGTCCAAAGGGTTGCAAAGAGTTGGACTGCTACTGCTAAGTCACTTTAGTCGTGTCTGACTGTGTGACCCCATAGACATCAGCCCACCAGGCTCTCCCGCCCCTGGGATTATCCAGGCAAGAACACTGGAGTGGGTTGCCATTTCCTTCTCCAATGCATGAAAGTGAAAAGTCAAAGTGAAGTTGCTCAGTCGTGTCCGACTCTTAGCGACCCCATCGACTGCAGCCTACCAGGCTCCTCCATCCATGGAATTTTCCAGGCAAGAGTACTGGAGTGGGGACGCTACATCTCTCTAGGACTATCAACTTTGATGAAAACATGCCACCCTTTTGGACAATAAAAATATTGACAGGTATAGAGAAGAGATAATACACCTCTATTAGGCTGAAATGATTTAAAAACAGGGTTCAGTCATTAAAGCAGATGTTTGATGGTATTACTGGTAAAATCAATATGTCAACTGACATTCCTGCCAGAAATCATGGCATTACTTATAACCAAAACCAAAAATAATAAATGCTGAATTTGAAGACTGAAAACAAATGTGACATGTGGGGGAACTAAATGTTACTGGTCCTTCCCTTCCATGTGTTAGCTTCTGTACAACTGTCTACTTATTGCCTCAATATCCCCAGGGAAAGACCTGTCTGCTCATGTGACTGGTCAACTATTATTAGGTTATGGTTACTGATAGGGTCTCTAAAAGGTCAGGAGCCATGAGACCCATCTTCTGCTCTTTTTGCACCCATGTCATGGGAACTCTGGTAGGGGCAGCTGGCTTGGAGAAGATGGACCTGTTCCTCTCATTTTCTATTCTACCTTCTTAAGCCAAACCTGACATCTCAGACTCAGACTGGAGGAAATGCGGAATTCATTTGGATATCTAGGCCCAGACTTCATTCTCCAATCTACCTTTTACCAGAAAGAGACACGCTAGAGAGAGGATTTGGGTGCTTTCCATGCTAATAACAAAGGGGTCATTTGTTTTCTATTTGAGTCTTTCACCTCGGAGGTACCCCCTTAAGAAGATGGATGGAATGCAGGAGAGGATTTGAGCACTCCTGGACCACTGGCTATGATACCATCTTGTGGTGGTGCTTTAGTCACTAAGTCGTGTCCAGCTGTTGTGACACCGTGGACTGTAGCCTGCCAGGCTCCCCTGTCCATGGGATTCTCTAGGCAAGAGTCCTGGAGTGGGTTGCCATTTCCTTCTCCAGGATGCTATCATCTTAATAGCACTGAAATCTCAAGTCTACTTCTCATGGTTCTCATTTCAAATCTCATTTCAAAACTCAACTTCGTAACTCAAGACTTTCTGCTGCAATGTGATACAAGCCATTTGCGATTTGCTTTAAAGGACACAAGGAGGCTACAACAGCAGAAAAGCTAGATTAAAATGGTCCATAATTTGTCACCTAACTCGTGCGTTACAGTGAATTTATGAAAATGGTATTACCAGGCTTAAGGAAAATACAGTCTCAAATTGCAAGTGATCATCAATGCTTAGATATAGATGAAGGTAAAATTGATGGCTTTAAATACCTATCCATCCTCCTAGGCAAGTTTTAAAGGGATGGGAACTTTTTCTAAAATGTTGTTCATGGGCTAATTCTAATGAGAAGTACACATTAAGAAAGTTCTCTAGCACTCTACTTCCCAAATGCTGTGGCAAGGATGTGAGGACCCTCAAAGAGGGTAATGCTGGATCACTTCCTACAGAGGATTAAATGCCTTCTCATCCCTGATGGTAATGGGATGGCATATTGTATTTTTTTTTTCTTGTTTTAATTCTGGAGGAACTCAGTAGGGAGGCATAGAATTATTGGTTTAAGTTACATATCACAGTCTTCAGAATCTCCATCATTTTTAAAATTACCATGTTAGTTACATCATTTGTTGTAAGTGAATTAAAATGATTCTGAATATACTTAAGTTTTCCAAAAGGAACAGACAATATTTTGTTCAGTTTTATAGTTTCAAAACTAATTATAATTATTCTGTTATAAAAAGCAGAAGCATTAGTTGTGAAACTATAAAAGTGAAGGATGATTATAATTTTAAAAACTATGCCGTTAACTATTAACGTTTCTATTTATTTTTATAATTGGTTTATATTTCCTAGTGGTTTCTTAACACACAGAACTTTCATAAGGTTGAACAAAATAAATATTTTGTACAAATTATTTAGTAACTTTAAGGAAAAAATGAAATCACAGTGGAGAATTTCCACAGGGTCCACATGACAGGTGGCCAAGCCACCAGGGAGAAATATCCTTCCTTACTGTTGTCTAAAAAAGAAATCCCTTAAGGCAGCTGTTCCCATCCTGTCCTTGTTACACAGCCAGAGTCCCCTGTGACAGGAAACGCCTGAACAAAATTTTGGGAAGATGTCATTTCCGATTAGTATAGCACCATTCAAAGGCACTGGATAATCTCTATGTGCTTATTTTGGGTAAAATTCAAATAAAGTTTCGGGCTTAAAATCTTTTTTTCTGATTGAATTAAGACAATGTGAAATCTCATAAAGGATCCCAAAATTCTAGGATATTGGCTAAGTAGACTTGAAATTTACCAGTGTACTTACAAGTCTGCCAGATTTGTAAAATCAACTTCTACTTTTTAAATTATGCATTTATCAGGAAAATGAACTGTACATTTTGGATCAATTAGGTATATACTGTCATTGTCATATGAGTCATTTCAGCTAATCGAACGAATAGTAAAGAAAAACTTAACCCAGTAAAAGCCAGCCTGATTATTCAGTTGATTGGAATAAAATTATTATAGCTCATAATAAAGTTGCCAGAGGTAAAAGTGAAAATACAGGATGCCTCATTAGACTGGATTTTCAGATAAACAATGAATAAAATTTTAGTTAAAGTATGTTCTGTGCAATATTTAAGTTGTTATAAATGGATTATGGTTGAAAATGAGACTATAATTTTCTGGCAAGCATGCGATGCTGGATATACTTCAGAGCAGGATGCTAAATACAATTAAGGAGTAAACCGAACAGAACTGGGTGTTGGAAGCCTGCGGGTAAGAAAAGATGGAAAAGGGTCTAGTTTGGTGGCACGGGCATGGATGCAGGATAATGAGTTTAAATCACTGTGTCATCTCCAAGAGATGCTCAGTAGGCAGTTATATGTAGGTCTGAAGACCAGAGGAAGAATACGGGCTGGAAGATATAATCTGTGAGTTATCTATTTGGTTAGTTGGTAAGTGAAGTCCTTAGTGTATATGTTATCCTCTGGGAGAAACTTAGAGTCAGAAGATGTGAGGGTCTTGAGGGATCCAACTTCTATTTATGTAATTTATATACTAAGCCTTAGTCTTATATTTAACCTATAGAGTCAAGGCTTCTTTTTGACTTTAAATAACTCATATATTTACCTTTTTCAAAATATATTCAGGAAAGAGGGAATATCAAGAGATAAATCTTTAAAAAGTGATTTGACAGTAAAAGTAATCAATATACACTACAGAAAATTTGTACAATACAACTGTACAAAAAACTAAAATTATTCATAATTCCATATCAGGGTATAAACACTATTAACATTCTGGGGGATTTATTTCTAGTCTGTTCTATTTATTGATTTTAAGAAATCAGTACCAAGTCAGTCACTGAGTATCTTTTATAATCTGATTTTTCACTTAAAATACTGGAAACATTTTCCCCATGTATTAAATATTCTTCTATATTATTTTAAGGTGCCATCATATTTAATCTTATATATGTGCCACGTGTATTTATGAAAGTGACTGAAAAAACGAAAGATGGTCTATGTGTAGATTTTATCATCTGTTCATGTAAGAGATCTGTTCATTCATCAATTACCCTTTTACCATAGTTTATATACTTCGTACTCAGTTATTCCTACCTCTGTCTTGTGTTCTGACAGACTAAAGAAAATACAGGCCCATTTACTAGTGGTAACTAGAAGCCTGATAAAAAATGAAAGAATGGGATGGGATTGATAAAAAAGAGAAACAGTATTCATAATTATTTTCTGATCTACTTTAGCATATTCACTGCCAAATTTATATTAACTCCTGAGCATAAAAGTATACACTGTATAATTTAACTCAGTATTTCACCAATTAGATCAGAGCCAGACATTAAAAAGTAAAACCAAATTCTATCTATAAGCATTACTCATCAGAATCCTAATGGCACAGACATGCTAATAGTCATAAGAAAATATGACTGATATGATATGATTTCTTCTGATAGTCATAAGAAAATATGAATTAGGAAAAACCCTACTGAAGACAGACATATTTTTTAAACTACAGAATTTTAAGCCTAACCCACCCACCCCCAATTATTAGAATCAGCTTGTGTGACTTATTTTATAAACTACTAATTATTTTTGTTTTGCTTTTTTTTCTATTTTGATTACTTGAAAGTTAAATGAAGTTAAAACGGAGTTATGGACAGGTCAATAAGAAGAGAAGATATTAACAAATTATAGTTCAAGTAATTCCCTATCTGATTTTCTGCCAAATTATGTGTACATAGGAACAAAGTTCTTATATACTTACATAGGAAGCAATGCTCGCGATAGATAAATTTTTCTGTAACAATTAAATGCTGAAAATTACTAAAACATATTATTTCTGAAATGAGGTCAGTACAAAGAAAGACTATTTAATAAATAAAGCTTCAGAGTGGAAGAGGTTATCATGTTGAAAATGAGTAAAAAAGAATACTGACTTCTGGTCTGGATTTTAATACCAAATGATTTCATCATCACTTAAACTTTCCAAAGGTTCTACAGATTCTCCTACTATTTAGAAAGTGTTTTTAAAACATGTGCTAACTCACCACGTAAACACTTTTTAGACAGTAGTTGTGTAGCCTTCAAAGTAGGTCTTTAAAACACAGAAGCAGAAGATTTAGTCCTTTTCCAAATAAGTTATCAGGCAGAAGCTGTAACTGTCTTGGTTACAACCAAATCCTTCAGCGTGCACTACTCTACAGTGAGGCACATTGTGGTAATCTCTGTGACCTTACAAAAATAGCTTAATCATGTTTCACAATGTCTAGATATCTGGAGAATTATGAATTATGATTCTTTATATTATACAACTGCTTTCCTAGGCTTGATCTCTCTTCTTGGATTGATTATATTGAAAATGAGCACCACTGATTCCTTTAGTTGCAATATTTCTAGTCTATAAAGTCTATGCAAACACTGAATTAGCAAATACTGAACCACTCAGTTCAGTTCAGTTGCTCAATCATGTCTGACTCTTTGAGAACCCAAGAACTGCAGCACACCAGGCCTCCCTGTCCATCAACAACTCCCAGAGCTTGCTCAAACTTATGTCCTTCGAGTCTGTGATGCCATCCAACCATCTCATCCTCTGCCATCCCCTTCTCCTCTCGCCATCAATCTTTTTTAGCATCAGGGTCTTTTCCAATGAGTCGCATCAGGTAGCCAAAGTATTGGGAGTTTCAGCTTCAGCATCAGTCCTTCCAATGAACACTCAGGACTAATTTCCTTTAGGATGGACTGGTTGGATCCCCTTGCAGTCCAAGGGACTCCAAGGGTCTTCTCCAACACCACAGTTCTAAAACATCAATTCTTTGGTGCTCAGCTTTCTTTATAGTCCAACTCTCACATCCATATATGACCACTGAAAACCATAGCTTTGACTAGATGGACCTTTGTTGACAAAGTAATGTCTCTGGTTTTTAATATGCAGTCTAGGTTGGTCATAGCTTTTCTTCCAAGGAGCAAGCGTCTTTTAATTTCATGGCTGAACTTATGCTCCACCACTGCTCCTATGGAAAATTCAGAATTGGGATCCTACAAGCCTCTGGTTACATTTCCATCAAGCAATTATTAGTCTTTTTATGTGAGTTTTTGTTTAAAGACACCTTATTCAATACATACTGTTGATCATTAATATCAAACTCAAGGCTAACAGCACAATAACTCATGCCTAAACAAAGTTAATCTAGCAAGAACATTCTCTGTGAAAACTACCTCATAGCTTTTGTCCTTAAGAACACTGGACAGCAGCTACCCACAGATGCACATGAATTTCACCAAGCTGCTACTGATGGCAGATTTCATTTGACTTGAGTTATCCAGGCTGCTCAGGTCCCTTCCCGTTCTACTCTGATGAGTTCTTTATGTAATATGTCCTAATGACTATGATTGCACTGTCAACAACAAAGGAGAAAGAAGGCTCAGAATAACCCCCTGGCAGTAAATAAGTCTTGAAAATGAGAATATTTTGATGCAGCCCATCTGATGTCCATTTTGACATAATCTTATAACATAAACAAGTAAATATAAAACACTATTTTTTTAAATGACCAAACAGTGGGTATAATGCACATCTCTGGTGCTCATCCATCCTGTACCCCATCTGGGGGTCTGGTCAGGCTTATGGTGATGCTCAGGAATAAAGCTATAATGACCTTCAGGCATGCACAATGCTTATGAATAGGATAAGTGCTAATACCGCTTCAAGATCCTGATTTCAATTCTTTTGGATAAATATGCAGAAGATGGGCTTCTGGGTCATATGGTAGTTTATTTCTAATTTTTTGAGGAAGCTCCATATTGTCTTTCATAGCAGGTGCACCATTTTGCATTCTTACTTACACACTAACACTGTATAGGAATTCCAAGTTCTAATTAAAAAGCCTAGACCTGAAAATGAACTGAACTTCACTTAACTTTTGGGAGAACACTTCAAAATGCTCCTCTGAGGATAGGGCAACAGCAAACATTCACTTAAATACCAAAATATATCTAGAGTTTAGCTTGGAAAAATCTCTGCATTTTTGCAAAATTTCAGATTTTTAAAAAATAAAAAAGATTTGTTAAATTATACATCAATTATACTTTAATTTTTAAAAAGTTATTTAAGATTATTTACATAGATCTTTCATTATTTCCATCTCTGCAAATCTCTAAAGACAAAGTTACACTCTTAAGTTTAAGGATATAATACTAAGAGCAACTATATTTATTTATTTATTGAAACCAAATGAGCTTACCTATATATAAGGCTCAAGATGGCATGGCAAATCAATTTCATGAGTCAATTCCCAAAGATTGATGCCATGCTCTAATTATAACCTTCAGTTCAGTTCAGTTGCTCAGTCACGTCTGACTCTTCAAGACCCCATGAATCACAACATGCCAGGCCTCCCTGTCCATCACCAACTCCCAGAGTTTACCCAAACTCATGTCCATCGAGTCAGTGATGCCATCCAGCCATCTCATCCTCAGTCGTCCCCTTCTCCTCCTGCCCCCAATCCCTCCCAGCATCAGGGTCTTTTCCAATGAGTCAACTCTTCGCATCAGGTGGCCAAAGTATTGGAGTTTCAGCTTCAATAGCAGTCCTTTCAATGAACACCCAGGACTGAATCTCCTTTAGGATGGACTGGTTGGATCTCGTTGCAGTCCAAGGAACTCTCAAGAGTCTTCTCTAACACCACAGTTCAAAAGCATCAATTCTTCGGTGCTCAGCTTTTTTCACAGTCCAACTCTCACATCGATACATGACCACTGGAAAAACCATAGGCTTGACTAGACGGACCTTTGTTGGCAAAGTAATGTCTCTGCTTTTTTAATAAGCTATCTAGGTTGGTCATAACTTTCCTTCCAAGGAGTAAGCATCTTTTAATTTCATGGCTGCAATCACCATCTACAGTGATTTTGGAGCACCCAAGAATAAAGTCTGACGCTGTTTCCAGTGTTTCCCCATCTATTTGCCATGAAGTGATGGGACCAGATGCCATGATCTTCGTTTTCTGAATGTTGAGCTTTAAGCCAACTTTTTCACTCTCCACTTTCACTTTCATCAAGATGCTTTTTAGTTCCTCTTCACTTTCTGCCATAAGGGTGGTGTCATCTGCATATCTGAGGTTGTTGATATTTCTCCCCTGGCAATCTTGATTCCAGCTTGTGCTTCATCCAGCCCAGCATTTCTCATGATGTACTCTGCATATAAGTTAAATAAGCAGGGCGACAGTATACAGCCTTAACGTACTCCTTTTCCTATTTGGAACCTGTCTGTTGTTCCATGTCCAGTTCTAACTGTTGCTTCCTGACCTGCATATAGGTTTCTCAAGAAGCAGGTCAGGTGGTCTGGTATTCCCATCTCTTTCAGAATTTTCCACAGTTTATTGTGATCCACACAGTCAAAGGCTTTGGCATAGTCAATAAAGCAGAAATAGATGTTTTTCTGGGACTCTCTTGCTTTTTCGATGATCCAGTGGATGTTGGTAATTTGATCTCTGGTTCCTCTGCCTTTTCTAAAACCAGCTTGAACATCTGGAAGTTCACGGTTCACATATTGCTGAAGCCTGGCTTGGAGAATTTTGAGCATTACTTTACTAGCGTGTGCTGCTGCTGCTGCTAAGTCACTTCAGTCGTGTCCGACTCTGTGCGACCCCATAGACGGCAGCCCACCAGGTTCCTCTGTCCCTGAGATTCTCCAAGCAAGAATACTGGAGTGGGTTGCCATTTCCTTCTATTAGCGTGTGAGATGAGTGCAATTGTGCAGTAGTTTGAGCATTCTTTGGCACTGCCTTTCTTTGAGACTGGAATGAAAACTGACCTTTTCCAGTCCTGTGGCCACTGTTGAGTTTTCCAAATTTGCTGGCATATTGAGTGCAACACTTTCACAGCATCATCTTTCAGGATTTGAAACAGCTCAACTGGAATTCTATCACCTCCACTAGCTTTGTTCGTAGTGAAGCTTCCTAAGGCCCACTTGACTTCACATTCCAGGATGTCTGGCTTTAGGTGAGTGATCACACCATAGTGATTATATGGGTCATGAAGATCTTTTCTGTACAGTTCTGTGTATTCTTGCCACCTCTTTTTAATATCTTCTGCTTCTGTTAGGTCCATACCATTTCTGTCCTTTATGACGCCCATCTTTGCATGAAATGCTCCCTTGGTATCTCTAATTTTCTTGAAGAGATCTCTAGTCTTTCCCATTCTGTTGTTTTCCTCTATTTCTTTGCACTGATCACTGAGGAAGGCTTTCTTATCTCTCCTTGCTATTCTTTGGAACTCTGCATTCAGATGCTTATATCTTTCCTTTTCTCCTTTGCTTTTTGCTTCTCTTCTTTCCACAGGTATTTGTAAGGCCTCCTCAGACAGCCATTTTGCTTTTTTGCATTTCTTTTCCATGGGGATGGTCTTCCTGCCCACAGTAGTAAATATAATGGTCATCTGAGTTAAATTCCAGTCCATTTTAGTTTGCTGATTCCTAGAATGTCGACGTTCATTCTTGCCATCTGCTGTTGGACCACTTCCAATTTGCCTTGATTCGTGAACCTACCATTCCAGGTTCCTATGCACTATTGCTTTTACAGCATTGGGCCTTGCTTCTATCACCAGTCACATCCACATTATAACCTTACAGTTCTATAAATATTCCCACTCCACTTGGAAACTACGTAAGATTTTGGAGAATTTGGTTCCATATCAACACCAGAAAGAGAAGTTTCAGAAAATGACTTTATGGCTACAGCAGAATACAGCAAAAATGACTTGGAGAAAGTAATGGACTGTTTACATTTGCCGTCTTAGGATAAAGGCATCTGAATTTTTCTGTTTTGAAAAAATGGTATGTTTTTATTTGCCAGGAAGTAGGCATGCATTTTCATTAGGGATATTGTTGGAACATTCCCACAAAGACAAACATCTGCATCATTACCACTACTGTCAGAAAAACTCTATGGCATGCAAAGCAGTGAAGGCCACTTGTCTCAGGCAGCAGAGATGCTAACTCATTAAAAAGCCCAGACCTGAAAAATGAACTGAAATTCATTTAACTTTTGGGAGTGATATGCCAGGTTTAATTATAGAATGTAAGAAGAAAGACACGAAAATGCAATATTTTTAATGTGAAAATATTTCATAACGCATTTTCTCTCTGAAGGAAAAAGTAGGTCAATTTTATCAATGTGGAAGATGAGTTGAATCTGAATGCATAATTAACCTGTCCTTAGGCATGACAAAAACCTGCCTTTGTATTTCATATCCTTCAAATTAAATACTATAAGAATCTAACTTTTGAAAGGAGGGCGGAGTGGAAATGCTCAGAAAGTTTTATTTAGGCTGAAGTGCTTCATTGCTATCTACCCTTAATCAGGTGATGCGAAGAATCTCTTTCTCAGCCACTGATTATTCCCATCACATTGCTTGTTCATTTTTATCAGAGATAATTGTCAGCATAACTCAGCATCAGAGGAAAACAACCTGAAACCATGCCTGGTTCAAACTCTATAGTGTCCTCTTTATTTTCTTGCTGCCTATATAAATGTATATTTTTAAAAGTATTTAAAGAATAAGGCTGTGTAGTCACTTCTGCCCTCTGTTAAGCAAATTATCACTATGCACTATAAAATTAAAGAAATTTTACATTAATATGACTAATAAAATGAAAAGCCCATATACCTGTCAATTTACCAGGCTTATTTTTTTTAATTGAGTGGTGTATTCTCTGCTGTCTAATGAGACTAGAGATGCTTACTTATTATATAATATCTATATAGTTTTTATTATCTTACATGAAGACAAAGAAATCAAAACCCCAGTACAGTGACTGAGCAGTGGAAAAGAAGGATGGGGTCAATGTTAGCTGTGGGATATCAAGAACATCTTTGAAGAAACCAGAAGTCTGCTCTGGCAGCTGTCATATTTGATCATGATGTAGTGTCATCACATACATGGTCAGGATGGAGAGTGCCCAAAATATCTACTCCTACACAACACGGTGACACTGAAATTCTCAGCAAGATTCGGAGTTCAGAGCATAGTGTTTTATGGAAGTGTGAGAAGAGAAACAGGCTGCTGTTCTCTGGCTCTTAGATAAGGAGATGAACTGAAAGAGTTACTCCTCTGTGATCTCCACCCTGTAAAGGCAGATGACAAGAAACTACCCTCCTCAATATAAGAGGAAGTGCAGCCTTCCAGAGAGTGGAAAATGTTTCTTCTATAAAGTGGTTGAGTCACAAAACTGTGGCCACGATTCACCTTGAGCTGTTAGGATTGCTGCCTGTGTCTCCCGACATGGGGCATGAGTCACAGTGGACCATTTCTTAGATGCTTTCTAAATTCAATATATGATAATCATGGGCCAGGTAAGAAGATATCAGACGGTCTTAATCTAATTCACCAGTGTCAAGTAAAAGTGTGTGTGTGTGTGTGTGTGTGTGTGTGTGTGTGGTTGAGGAGATTGGTAACAGCTGACAAGAAAAATAAATCTTCCTTTCTTGAAATTACATATAATAAAAGCCCATATTTGTTTCTATTATGTAGACATATTCTTCAAAGACTAAATGTAATAAAGATGAAAGGATTCTCTCACTTTTAATTATTTTTACAAAAATTAAACTTCAGGTTATCAAATAGATACAAAGCTTTATAAAATAGGAAATAATCAGACTACTCTATCAAGAGTTGTAGGTACTTAATTACATTTGAATATAGTTCAATTAGATTGCTAAGTAACTGACTTTGCAAATCCTTTCGCTAAGTTCCTTTTGAAAACTATTAAAGCATTTTTTCTGACTTTTTATTATAGTTTTCTTACTGTTGTTTCTTTTTTTGTAATCCAGTATAGTTATTCATACAAATTATGTTTTTAAACTTTTTTTAGTTTAAATTCTGTTGTTTCAGTTAGGGAGCACTCAGATGGAAATAACAAAAGAAGTAATTCAAAATGGCTCAAACCAGATGGTTCCCAAATGGTGCTGCATGATGGAATCACCGGGGAATCCTTAAAATATACTCATGTCTGGCTTCCTACCCAACACTGATCAAACTTCGGTGGGGTGAGAGCCGGGCATTAGGATTTTTTTAAATGCTCCAGGTAATTCTTATCGTGCAGTGAAATTTGGCAACCATGGACTCAAGCACTGAGAATATCTAGTAAGAAGAGATTTCAAGGTAAGGTGAATCTAGACAGGACAGAGTCTTCATCTTGTCATCAGAGACCCAGGTTTTTACTCCTCTGGCATGCTCAGAATGTCAGCTTTGTCTTTTGGAGGCCTGTTCTCTTTGTAATCCTCAAATGACTATTATAGTTTCAAAAATTATATCCAGACAGGATAGTATCCAGTAGAAAAGAGGGAATTACTTGCTCGGATGTCTCTTTTTAATAGCATTGATACCTTTCTCAGAATCTCATTGCTGGACTTTGACTCACGCCACTTCGGCTAGATTAGGGTCACTTTCCCATCTTGCTGGACTTCCCTGGTGGCTCAGAAAGTAAAGCAACTGCCTACAATGCGGGAGACCTGGGTTTGATCCCTGGGTTGGGAAGATCCCCTGGAGAAGGAAATGGCAACCCACTTCAGTACTCTCGCCTGGAAAATCCCATGGGTGGAGGATCCTAGTAGGCTATGGTCCATGGGGTTGCAAAGAGCTGGACACGACTGAGTGACTTCACTTTACCACCTTGGTAAACTAATCGCTCACAAGGGATACCCCTGTGGCATCTGCCTTGTATTGACCCTTCTAGCTGGGGCTTGGATCCCTCTTTCCTGAGTCCTGCTTGGGCCAGGAGTAAACAGGTAGGGGTGCAGCACCAGAAGGAAACTGTATTTCTGCCAGTTAGAGAGAAGTGAGGGAAGTTGTTTGGTAGGAAACCTGGAGGATCTGCTGGGCTCCTTTTTACCATTTTCTACTTCACAGCATGCCGTCTACCTCAACTGGTTTCCTCTTATGCAAGACTTCTGTGCATTTTCCCCTTACACTCCTTTCTTTCTATGAATAGTGTGCTCCATAAACATGAGAAATCAGAAAGACATCAGGGCTCAGAGGAATACCACCTAGAACGTTTCATTCTCAAAAAATGCTTCCGTGATAGAAGGCTTATTATAGTAATTTTTCATTCTTTTCAGTTTACACTTTTCTAGTACTTGCAACCTACCCTCTTCACACCCAGAAATGTGTAGAACACTTTCACTGCATGCATCTTATATTGCCAACTTAACATATTAGTAGTATTTCAACTTTCACTTAAGCATACTTCAGATTTACAGTCCACATGAAAATACTTATCTCTAAAGTGTTACTACACTGAGAGCAGAGCAAGGGAAAGCTGGAAACAGCTATTTTAAGCCCCGTGTGGTGAAATTATGGATGGTTAACAACTTGACTGCACCATGGTAACTTTTCTTTCCTCTGATAATGCTGAAGTTGCCTCCCACAAGATTGTAATAATAATTATGGGAGGCCATTCATCTAGGAGCAAGGTAATCATTCACAAAGTTATTCCAACATGTCAGTGTTTTGTCTACTCAAGGATAAAGACATACTAGCCCTGCTGATAATGAAAGAAACTGACAGAGTTACACAACTGTGTGTTATTTGTCTTTTGGTATCATTTGGGGTCAAAGTTGCCAGGAACTAACAGATTCAGAAACTAAAAAAGTGGCTAGTAGTATCTCACTGAACTGTCCTCTGACAAGGCAGATCAGAAATGTTACCCACCACAGCGCTCAGCAGACCCACTGCTGAGCTTTAGTTTACTAAGTGAGCATGTACAACCTACTGGATGAGATCCCTGGAGGCAGCATCTGCCTCTGGGCTGGATTCACAAGGGGCTCCAATCAACCATAATGGCTATCAAGTCACAGGACACACGCACCCTTTAGGAAACCCTAGAGAAGACACTGCCTCCAGGGTCAAAAACCTACTCACTGTATCTCAACTGCTCTGCACTTGACAACTTAGGAAGACTGATATGGATGTGATACCCAATCTAAACAATGACACAATTCCCAGCAAAAAGCTGCAAGGTGAAGCATAAGGAGAACTGGAGGCGGCCTAAATTGTGGCTTAGGTGGAGAAAGGATGCTGGCATTCAGCAATGCATATGTTTTCTGGTCCCACGTAAACAGAGCATTCAATCTGATTAGAGGATTCCTCAGTGGAGGCCATTCTGTGGACATCTGGATTGTCCACCCTTTATACCCAATTCGGTCAGAATGGTCAGAGTGTTTAGTGTGCTGTGTATAGAGTCATCCTCAGGCAGAAGGTACTGTACTCCATAAGAGCACCATGGGATATGCTTGGTAAAGGGTCTCAGAAATTTAGGTCAAAAACCAAATCTGCTGGCATCTTTTTATTTTTTTTTAATTCACCTTTCAAGTATCCTCAAATAGCCATATCCTTAATTTTAAAACTGCTGGGTCATTTCACTGCATAACACACTTTGGAAGATTCTAAGAAGTTGATAGCCATACAATAGTATTTTGTTGTTGTTTAGTCACTAAGTCGTGTCTGACTCTTTTGTGACTCCAAGGTTGTAGCCCACCAGACTCCTCTGTCTATGGGATTTCCCAAGCAAGGATACTGGAAAGGGTTGCCATTTCCTTCTCCAGGGGATCTTCCCAACCCAGGGATGGAACTCACGTGTCCTGCACTAGATGTGGATTCTTTACCAATGTACCACCTGAGAAGCCCCAAACAGTATATGTGTTGCTATAAATTTAAACAACCATACAGCTACTAAGAGCCTAACTCCGTTGGATTATTCCTTATGCAAAATTTTTTTTTTTTTACAAATTTTCTTTTCTTCAGTCTAAGAGAAGGTCACACTTGAATGCTCTTAAATCTTGCCCATGGGTTACTGAGAGTAAGTGGACGTGAATTATATGACTGTGTTGTACATAAAACAATCATACAAAATAGAAAATTATAGAATCAAATGTTTCCAGTAAGCATTTCTTATAAGCTTTGGAGTTCTTCATGGAGAAGAAATAACTAGATGATTGAAGGAAGGGACACCATGCTGTAAGGGGAAAGTTAAAAGAAATGATGTTTAAATCAGGAAGAGGAAACTTGCCTGTTTCAAGGCTCCAAGAACTGCTAAATCCTAATTTGTGGTCTCTCTTAGAATGTCAGTGTACATAGTATTGCCTCTTTGTGATAAATGCACAACACGACAAAGAAAATGTTATGAGAAATCCAGTACTATTCTTAGCACAATTGCTGCTTCTGTGCCTATTAGAAAGAGCTGGCCCTTCCTCAAGACACAGCCATCTGCCAGGAAATTGTAATGATATTTAAATTCAGGACAACCACAAAATTGAATGGTGCACCTAAAAAGTTCAGTGCACATTTTTACATGGTACTCTTGAGAAGTTCAGGAGACTTACTAATGTAAATATACTCTCCTTTTCAATAAAAAGGAGGGTGAATCCTGCTATCCCTATAACAACTGGCATTACATACAAAAAGTGCCCAGAAGTACTGGGCAGAGGGCGAAGGACAAACAGTTGCTGCAAAATAAGCAGAAGTGGGGAGCACAGCAAGCACAGAGGACTCAAGAAATGTTCTAAAGGTACACTAAATTATGGCTATCATCACAAACACCTACCACGTTTGGCACCATCATCGATGGCCTAGTGGGAGGCCACAAAGGAAGACAAAGCCCTTCTGTAACTAGACATTGTGAGCAGGAGGTAACTCTCCAAGTTTCAGCTGAGCCAAGACTATGGCCAGGCTGTGTAGAGATGCGTTATGAACTTCACACCAAGAGCGCCTCCAGCTACTAGCTGCATACTGAAAGTTAGTATTTCTTTGCATAGGGTATAATATTTTTGTTGCACTATCATAGGCACATTCAAATTCACTAATTTTGAGCCTAAATTACTGTTGTATCTGAAAGTGTAAATGTAATATGTCAGTATCATTTTAGGCACCAAATAAGGTTTCTAAGGAATTATGTGTATACTTTAGGAAAGGTCAATGAAAAATTCTGCTATAAATGGAGAAAGCATTCATATAAAAAATGATCTAAGCCCCAATGTCAGAAACGCAGGACTGCTACATTAAAAAAGAAGAAGAGGAACCACTATCATACACAGAATTAAAGAACCTTAGGTAAAAACAGAGCGGAGGTGGGCTGGAGGGAGTGCACCCATCTCATTCTGTTTGTTTCCCTCTTCCAGACACTAACAGGAAAGGCTTTGGGAGGATGGAAGGTAAAGAGAATATATCAGTGGTTACTAGGCTTTCAGAAGCCAAGTGAATGGAGAAGTGGAGAAGAGTGGGAAACAGGAAATGTCCCTCAGAGTTAACACAGCATATAGTTTATGTTATTTATTTCCTAAATAACTTGCTCCATTAATATAAAATTACATATGTTGAATTTCAGTATCTGAAATGATATCTCTAAAAGGTTATTCCTCTAGTAGGAACAATAGAGGAATTATTAAGTAAATCAACAAGCTTAATCACCAGGCAACTACTTCTGAATCCAGTTAAATAGTTTTATACATTCAAATTAGCCATTGACGTGAGGAAAACTCTCTTTTTGCTTCTTTGCTAATATGTACACTGATATACTTCCCCGGTGGCTCAGTGATAAAGATTGGTGTGTGTGTCAGTCTTTCAGTCGTGTGCAACCCTTCACAACCCCATGGACTGTGGCCCTCCAGGCTTCTCTGTCCGTGGGATTTTCCAGGCAAGAACACTGGACTGGTTGCCATTTCCTCCTCCAAAGCAGTGATAAAGAATCTGCCTGGAATTCAGCAGACAAAGGATATGTGTGTTCAACCCCTGGGTCAGGAAGATTCCCTGAGGAAGGAAATGGCAACCCACTCCAGTATTCTTGCCTGGGAAATCTCATGGACAGAAAAGCCTGGTGGGCTACACAGTCCATGGGGTCGCAGAGGGTCAGACACAACTTAGCAACTGAAAACCAAAACAATGTACATTGATACCAAACACATTGAAATATAGCTCAATAAGCATGTGTTTTTCTAGTAATTGAAAATACTGCTTTCCTCAAAGGAAACCAATATTTGTAAACATCTGAACATTTAACATTAAATAAATAAATAGCCAGATAAATGATTAAGTCTTTCGCCTGTAAACTCATATCTAATTAAGCATCCATTGTAAAACATCTCTCAAAATTATATATAAGTATTTGATGATCAAAAACTTTCTGGAATCTTATAATAAATGAACAAATGTAAACATTTAAATCACTAGAAGTTCAATGACTGAAAAACATTTTATCTTCTACAGAAATAAATATTTTATCTTCTGTAATATTTTAAGAAATATAATCACATAGTCAATATTTATTTTTCTCACTATTAGATCATTACAACTAGCTAACTAAAGACAGAATAAATGTTATGGGAATTTTTTTTAAGCTTTTAACATCACAGGGTCTAATTTTAATTATACAGAAATTCAAATTGGGGAAATTCATATGTGTAGTCATATGTTCAAATATTTGGACACTTCAATCTGTCTTTGTATTTGGCAATGCAAATACTATTAAAGTTGTAATTATAATAACAGTCAATTTCATTTGCTTTTATTTTTATACCATGATGACTAAATCATATTTTATATGGATTCTTTATTACCCAAGTTTATTCTTTCTAAGACGAAAATCTGAACATCAGGTATGATGCAGAGCAGGGCCCTGTGGGGCTCCTAGGCATGAAGGTCTTTTTGTCCCCCATTTCTTACAGGCAAGACTCCAGACTTCAGGACCCAAGTTCCAAAGGGCAGAACAGCTCCTAATCAAAGAAGAAGCAGCCAGGAAACCATCTGAGGCAAGACTAACGGACCAGATAATCTCACCAAGATTAGGAGGCTGATCACCTAAGACCCTGCACACACCTTGTTCTTGTCAGCAACCTCACCATTTTGAAACTTTGCAGAAGAAAAAATACAAGAGTCTTACTGCCTTGATCCTTTTCTCATACTCCTCCCCAGACTATATAACCTCTCAGGAGGTGGGGGGAGGAACGGAACAGTTCTTGAGGCGCTAGCCTGCTGTGTTTCCTCTTTGCCTGGCAAAGTAATCAAGCCACTCTTTCCTTCTCCTCCGTAACTCTGCCTCTATATTTCTATTTGGCATTGGCCCACAGAGAGCCAAGATTTTGGCAACAGGTATGATTCAGCAATTCTATTACTTTTAAGTCCTTAAGTCATAGAAATCTTCACAATTCCTCCCTCAGCTGTAGTTCTCTGATATAATTAATCGAGGCAAAAGAACATTCTAAATGGATTTGTTCTTTAACTATTGTTTGAATAATTGCCTATTCTTGACAAGGTATTTTGCATGAAGTATCAACAGTGTGATTTAAATCATACTCATGATTACAAAATCTTCAACCACAGTAATTAATACATTACTGACCTCTCATGGGACTATCTTCAAACATTTAAAGTATTTATTATTGATAAGTTCTACCGAACTATTACAGGGCTTCTATAATTTTCTAAGTCCTTTAATTTCTTCCAACTTAATTATTTGGATATATTATTTATTGAAATATAAGTGACATGAGTCTTTGTCATATCTGGAGGAAGGACATATTTTATAGCTTGTTGACACAAGTCTAATTTACTTAGCTAATGTCTGGCAATACCAATTCTCTCAATGTGCAGTGATAGTTATTTAATCTCTATCCTAGACACAAAAGTAACTGCTGTCCCATCTGTGAGGAAATTGAATGATTTTCAAAGAAATTTTTAATAGAATCCAGTTATAATTCACTTTCTGAAATAAGGAGTCAAAAGTATCTGGCAGTTAAGTAAGTAGTCACAGAGTAAATCTAACAGAGTACTGTTTCAATCAGAAACTTCAGGAGGTAGTATTCTTTAATTTCACTACACAGCCAGTAACCTTTCCCACGTTGACTCCATATGAGTTTGTAGTTCTCAGAATAGTTAGCCCTGCATATTCTTTAAGAAATACGTGGTACAGCCCCGTCATCTTTGTGCAATTGCATGCCTACTGATATTTCCAAGTGGACAGGATCTAAAAATTGTATATCAAGGTGTGTAGAGAAAATGATATCAAGAAATCAGTGAAAGAGAAATAATCCATTCTACTGGGTATTCCAGAGAGGCTAATTTCCCTTTCTTTTCTTGACCTTAAAGAAAGAGGAACATTATTATATTTAGTGCAGAAGGTACACATCTGTCCACTATCATCAAAGTGATGCTTTTGTAAGCTATCCAGAAGTCCATGGTTTTCATTACTGGTATTTCTGGCAAGTCCCATCTTTCCAGTAGCAAGACAGAGGAGAGGAAGAGAGTGTGTGACAGCAAGGCCTTAATGGTTTACTGAGTTGCTTTTGCTGTTGTCTAGTTAGTTCTTTGTTTATTTGATTTTTATATTTGTATATGTCTTTGCATAGCCCCTGAGAAACTTGGAAAGATGCCTTTAAAAATGACTGTTGTCAAAAAAAAGACTGCCATCAGAAACAGACCCAGAGACAGAGAAAACAAACTTATAGCTACCAAAGGGGAAGGGGCCAGGGGAGGGATAAATTAGGAGTTTGGGGTTAAATTATATACACTACTTGATGTAAAATAGATAACCAACAAGCATCTATTCTATAGCACAGGGAACTATACTCAGTGTTTTATAATAATCTACAAGGGAAATGAATAGGAAAAAAATAGATATCTATGTACATATAATGGAATCATTTTGCTGCACAGCTGAAACTGACATCAACATTGTAAAGCAACTATGCTTCAATAAAAATAATTAACTAATTAATATGACTGCTGTTTCTTGCTTATTAACTGGTAGGACTAGATGCTATGATTTCACCTCCAGTTGCTGGCAATTTGGGAATGGAGAGCAAAGGAATTTTTGGTTGGACTTTAGCCAGTCGGCCAAGTCTGGGATGTGCTACTGCTGATTTATGGGAAACAGCACCAGAGAGAAAATGCAATTCAAAAGTTTTTCAAGTATCAGGCTTAATAAATATTAGGGGTGTCTTATGATTAACAGGCACACATGAGGATACAATGTAGTTCTGGAAGATAAGATTACCGGTAACAGGTTTCTTTTCTCTTTATCTAGGAAAGCAAGCCTTCTCCCTAAAGTTGTGGCTATTGGTTGAAATGGCTTCCCTGTATGTAGAGCTGAGGCTTCCTCAGTGGTTCAGCAGTAAAGAATCTGTCTGCAATGCAGGAGCCGCAGGAGACACAGGTTCAATCCCTGGGTCAGGAAAATCCCCTATAGGAGGCATGGCAACCCACTCCAGTATTCTTGCCTGGAGAATCCCATGGGCAGAGGAGCCTGGTGGGCTACAGTCCATAGGGTTACAAAAGAGTAGACACGACTGAAGCAACTTAGCACACACATGCATGCGTAGAGCTAACTTAGAAAAGGACTATGGACACATCCGGAGAAGGCAGTGGCAACCCATTTCAGTACTCTTGCCTGGAAAATCCCATGGACGGAGGAGCCTGGTAGGCTGCAGTCCATGGGGTTGCTAAGAGTCGGACACGACTGAGCGACTTCCCTTTCACTTTTCACTTTCATGCATTGGAGAAGGAAATGGCAACCCACTCCAGTGTTCTTGCCTGGAGAATCCCAGGGATGGGGAAGCCTGGTGGGCTGCCGTCTATGGGGTCGCACAGAGTTGGACATGACTGAAGCGACTTCGCAGCAGCAGCAGGGACACATTTGAATAGACATGCATATGTGTGATATATCCTTAAAGACTTTCTAAAGCTTGATCTTAAAAACTAAATTAAAACAGAAGCAGACTCACAGATCTAGAAAACAAATTAGTGGTTACCAGAAGGTAGAGAGGTTGGGTAAGGTACAGTCTAGGTGAAGGGGATTAAGATATACAGTTTTATAGAAGGCATAAAGTAAATAAGTTATAAGAATGTAGTACGCAATATATAGCACTGGGAATACAGCCAATATTTTATAACTTTGGAGTATAATCTATAAAAATATCAAATCACTATGTTGTGCACCCGAAACTAATATTCTTATAAATCAGCTATAGTTCCCCCAAAACCCTAAGTTATTCCAGAAGGGACTCAAATTTTCTGGGAATGTCATAACTGTTTTGGTGATTTAATGCCAATTATGCCATGATTAGTAACTAAATTTTTACACTGCCTTCTGGAAATTTGTATAATAAATATATGATATAATACATTATGAAAACACCATGCATTGTCTCATGCTAAATGAAGCAAAGAAAATAATTGGAAACAAAATTTTTAAATAATGATGTTGGCATACATGGAACATGATATGAAGAGGAATTATGGAAATGGAATCATGCATGATGCAATTTTCCAATTATTTTAGCTCATTACCAATAAGTAGTGAAACAAATGTTTCACTGTTTCCACATTTCAGAATATTCTGTTTTTGCCACTGCTCACAAGTGAAACCAGATTAGACTAGGAATCATGAAATTTGATTCTATACTAATTCAGGCTCTAACTAGCTTGAAAGACAATGTAAACTTTACAGATCTTATTTTCTCATCTGTAAAATTAAGAGATTTAAAAAGATCAAGACCCCAAATGGATCAGTTATAGGGTTTATCAGCCTCTGAACTAAAAAAAAAAAAAAATTTGCACATTTACATATTCTGGGAAAAAATCGCACATATATTTTACCAGATTCACAATCATCAGAATCACAAAGAAGTTTATAACTTCCTAAAGGTAAGAAACACATGTTTTAGCTGGGATTTGTAAGAACTCAGAGTCCTATTTGAAATTCAAGACTTATGAAAATAAAATATATGTTTATCTAAGCCATCTTAATGAATTTCTTCATGCACTCAACAAATAATTATAAATACTCATTATTTGGCACACATTATATACTAGATGCTAATTACACTGTGATGATTGAAATAGACATTCGCTTACTTCATTCTAGTAAGACTTTAGTTAAAACTTTAATTAACCTTGATGAAAGAAATAGAAAGAGACCCACAAATCGTGAGTGTGAAACTGTTCTCTGAGACCATTTGGCTGTGTGCTTTCTTTCTTTCTTCCTTCCTTGGACCTCAGGTGCAAAGACCAGAATTGGAATTATCATAACCTTTAATTTATGGCATATACTCATCATTGTCCACTGATCCATGAATGGCTTGCTCTTATTAATTTACTTTTACACACACACAAAAGCTAGGATCAAAACTAGATAGAATTGAAACTATTCCTCATTCCCTGTTCTCCCCACCTCCAATATTTATTGCCTTGGATCTCCCAATGAGCAAATAGGGAAATAATGTAAACTGACCAATGAATCAGAAAAACCAGAAACAGATCCATGTGTATAGTTTTTGGTATATAATGATGCAATAAATCAGAGGAAACCATGAATTATTTAATAAATAGAACTGAAAATAAAGTCATCTTTACATATTAAAAACACTGGACTCCTACCTCATACTAAGGACACAGATTTTAAAAATAAAAGTTTTACTTTTAATAGAAAATACAGGTGCAATATCTTTTAGAACCTGGGGTGAGGTACCAGATATCTGAGGTGGTATACCAAAAAAGCACTGATTATTTAAAAAATGATCAATATGAATATTTAAAAATTAACAATTATAAGACATCTTAAAGATAAGATACAAAGTAGTAGAATATATTCACTATATATACCAGTAAAGAATTGAAAACAAGAATATACTAAATATATATGTATATATACATACATATATAAAAACACAAACTAATAGGAAAATACATAAACCGATGTTTCACAGATAAAGAAACATACATCACCAATGAAGGGACACTCAGCAATTTAGTGATCAATTAAATGCAAATGATGACTGCAATGAGATCCCATTTTAGTATATTCAGTTGGTAAAAATTCAAATGTTTCATACGCCAAGGATTAGAGGTAATGTGAGTACACAGTTTCTATATTGCATTTGGGGCATAAATTAGAGCAACCAAGTTTAAAAACTGGTGTTATCTCATAAAAAGTTGAACATTTTATACCTTATGATCCAGAAATTCTATATCTACATATATATCCATGAAAAGTCTTAATCATCTAATAAATACATGTATGTTAATAGCAGCACCAATGATCATAAGTGAAAAAGAAGGAACAACTCACATCCTCACCAATGAGAGAGTGAAAAAACATTTACACAATGGACTATCACACAATAGTCAAAACAAGTGAATCACAGCAATATACACAAAAAAAGTTTGAACTTAAGCCCTATAATATTATTCCCTGGAGAAGGGAATGGCAACCCACTCCAGTATTTTTGCCTGGAGAATTCCATGGACAGAGGAGCCTGGCAGGCTACAGTCCATGGATTTGCAAAGAGTTGGACATGACTGAGTGACTAACACTTTCACTTTAAGTGGAGAAGAATATATTCCTAAAGATTTCATCAGCACGATACCTTTTTATAACATTTTAAACACATAAAATTAAAATAAATGTGCTTCAGAATTAAACACAAGCACTCAGACTATATAAAAATCAAGGAAATTATGCATACAAGATGCAGTGGTCAGTTTTCAGCCCTAAATCTTGTATGAAAGAAAAACAAAGAAGAAGGAAGAAGGGAAAAAAGAAGAGAAGGAGGAAGTTAGTAATCGCCTTGCATATATTTGAATTATAAGTGATACTAATTTCATTCCCTTTTCTGTGTGCAAATCACACTCAGGGATAACAGCAATCTTGTTAAAAACATGAATTGTAACTTAACATTCATTTTAGATGGCTTGTACAAATGGACTTGTCTCCACATGTGTTGGCAATATTGAAGCAAGGAAAGGTTAAATGATTTGCTCACTGAGAAAAAAAAACTTTATCATCACTGGTGCCAAAAATAGAAGTTCTGATTTCCAGTCCTATGATCTCAACAGAAGACAGAAATGTTCATTTTCTCTGACTGATATAAAACACAACTTCTCTGAAGACTCTATTATTTTGAACTACTGTGTAAGTATTACATGTAATTACAAGTTTGGGGAAATCTGTACTATTTATTTTATCACTTGTAGTAGCAAACAGAAAGGATGGAGCTGAGCATTTACCCAACAGTGATGCTAACAGCCTTCAGAGTCATTACAGATGATTTGTAAGGGTCTGTTTAGATATCTGTAAGATCAATGACCCATTAGTGCAATTATAGTCTAAAATGGTTCCTGCCACACAGACCCTGTTCTTGCCACCAGAAAGTGACATGTTGATGCTATAAACACTCTTCACATTGTTTAAAATGTGTCTTCTCTCTGAAAAAGCAACAGGAATAGAACTATAACTGTAGTTTACAAATTCTGTTTCTCATTGCTTTTGCAATTTCCTGTGATAAAATGATATTAATAGATTAGGTTCTCCAAAAAAACTCAATCAAATGAGGACACATGTTACTCTTTTTATCAGTTTGAAAATCTTCATGGTATCTGTCTTTCCCATATCTAATTGATACAGTCTCACATAGTCTCATATTCCTACCATACATACATGCTCAACTTTACATAATTCCATATAATCTACACCAAGGAAAACATTAATTACTTGCTACATAACTATGTATGGATTCATAGAATTGGAGGGACCTTAAGTCAGATAAACTAGTCATGTAGTATTTCTCAACTGATACCATCACCCTTTATTAGGGAGTTTTCTTCATTGTTTTGAGGAGTGAGGTGGGAGGATATATCATGGGCTCTTTTGAGAGTCTAATGAAGTATATGGTGTTATCCCAAGATAAACAGACATGTAAATAAATGTTCATGCCATTGTTTTGCCTTTAACATTGAATCACTTCACAAACGATACTATGACTTTTTTTTTTAATTAATCATTTCCTGGAAAATATAATAATTCCAAATTAAACAATTCATATAAAATAGGAAAACTTTGTGTCTACTTAAAGTATGCTTCAATAAGAAGACTGCTTTATTTGTTTAGAAAAAGGGGAAATTTGGACTCATCTTTTACAAATATTTAGGTCATTTTTAATTTCCAATCCATTAGTGTCTGTTCTCATAGCAGCAAGTGCTCAAAGCTTCAGTTCAGATCAGTTTCAACAGCAGTGGGTTAAACTCTTCATCAGGTCAGAGTAGGACTTCTGACACCTGAGCTTTCTCTAAGACACTTCAGGTTGAATCAGGTTCTAGCAAAGCCTTTATCCTCAGGTCAAGTGATGTTAGTTTTGGAAAGGCTGGCATCAGCAAGGAGGCTTCTGTCCGCAAAGAATGACATTTGAATCCTTTTTTCATTTAAATCTAAGTAGAAGTAACCTTTAAAAGAGTTTTGCAGGCTTTCCAGTTGTTGCAGGTCTTCCCTGTGGATACACTGACAAGGCTTTCTCCTTTTCAACTCCCTTCCCCTCACAGATACCCTTTTAGCACTGGAAACATCACGAATTTTCAGCTCTAAATCTCTCCCGCCAAAATGGCAGCTGTTTCCAACAGTAACCACAATAAGATCAGCAAACCTGGAATCTAGGGACCACAGCCTCCTTCTTATGCCCTAATATCGCTACAAGAAAATCCAGCCATGAATGAGCGTCTTCTGTCACACTTTGCTAAGATATAGCAATCCTTTACTTAGAAAAATAAACATTGAAATTTCTGACCCAAGTGCAACCAAGCATATTAACACTTATCTTCTGGAAAGCCAAGAATCTTTTGTCAAATAAAAAGAAAACATTTTGCTCCATTCCTAAATAAAACCTTGAAAATATACATTCCAGGGTAGAGCTGTGAGATTACTGGACCACTTTCCATACAGCAGGGAAGGCCAGGCATCTTTTAGGATAATTATTGGAGTCTGTGACACTAATTTACCCTGATGTTAAAAGAAGTAAGTCTCTATGAATGAAGTGGGAATGCCTGTCTTCACCAGAGCAAGCAAGCTGGTTGCTGGACCCAGAAACTCCATATGCACTCCACATGCGCACACGGTATCAAAGAGTTTTCTCCCATTAGAAATTCTGCTTGACAAAGAAGCTTTTCACTGTTGGAACAACTGGCCTTGAAAATATTCACGGGGTATACAACACACACACACATTAGGGTATCAGCATTCACGAGACAGATCAAAATCAGAACTTCACTGAAACAATCATAGTTTTCACCCAATTGCATGCCAAATGGAAATGTACAGCTATTATTTTCACCATAACTGGTTACAAAACATTAGCAAAATGTCAAAGTTCAGAATTAGGTGAAGTGAACACAGACACTCTTTAAATTTTTTTGTTGTTTTTCTGAGCAACCCACCAGTTCAAACATTTCTAGAGTACATGATTTGATCAAGCTTTTTCCAATTATTCGGTGGTTTCTTTTTGCTTGGAAATGTGTCAAGATACACTGGGAAAAATAGAAGTCTTGGTTAAATTTTCAGTTTTTAAAAGCTGAGCTTTTTCTGTAAAAAAAAGGAAAAATTCTATAATGTGTAATGTACTTTCAAGATGCTCAGAAATAAGCTTCCTTGACTTCATGCTCTCATTGGCAGGAAACTTATCACAAAAGAAAGTTTGACTTTTGTGCCCCATCATATTTAGCAATGCAAACAAAATCAAAGGAAATGTAAGAGCGACCAAGCTTTCTTTTCTTTGTCATCTGCCAACTTATGCTAAGTTCAATACAAACAAAAGATATGCATAAACATAATTTCAGATACATTTTTGTTAATTCTGATGAGTGTAATGCTATTCAAGATGCCATTATATAACAAGGATGATAAATTTATACAATGAATCCATGCCACTCTATTCATATTTGAAGTAAAACTTTAAAAACATATTTTGCCGTAAAATTTTTGCCAATAAAGGGAAAGAAATAAAAAAATATATAGTTGTTCCTCATCTACAACATGAAGCCTATATATGGTGTGTATTAGTCATTCAGCTGTGTCCAGCTCTTTACAATAGAATGTGGCTTGCCAGGTTCCTCAGTCCATAGGATTTTCCAGGCAAGAATACTGGAGAGGGTTGCCATTCCCTTCTCCAGGGGATCTTCCTGACCCAGGGATCAAAACTCGGTCTCCTGAACTGCAGGCAGATTCTTCACCACCTGAGCCACCAGGGTCTATATATTACATTAAATTAAAAACTCTTGTTCTAAAATAACCTGAAATATGACCAAATAACCCCTGTTGTTATTAACTTCTCATCATATGGCAAGGTTTCCAGATTCCTTACTATATTTGTTTATTCTAACACTACTAGACTGTCAACATTTAACTTAAAATGTGGATCCTCCTCCTAAGGAAAAAAATTCTACATTTGGATGATTGATAACTATAGAACTATTATTCTCTATATTTGTAAATAATGTTTCTATTAAAACATATTAAAATTTTGTATTATCACTAAAACCACTAAACTTTTCACCAAAATAAGCACCCTTTCCTAACTACTTCCTCTTTTAGCTAGGTATATTAGTCAAGGTATTTTGGAGTTTTTTTTTTTTTTTATCTTATTTGATCTAATCCTCCCAACAGTCCTAGGAAGTTACCTTATTTTATATATATATATAAAAAGAAAAGAAAAGCTAAACAAACCCAAGACACAGAGTTTAAGTAACTTGCCCAAGATCACACAGTTAAGCGGCCAAGCAAGGATTTGAATCCAGGTTGTCTGAATGCATTGTCAATGTTCTGACTCCATGCAATGTTCCTCTGTCTTTCCATTATAGTACACTATGCCATGATTAACATCAACCAGCCTCCCTTCTTGCCTTTCTTCCTTCATTCCTCTCACTCTCCCTTTCTCCAACTCTTCTTTCTCCTTCTGTGTATCCTTGTTTCATCTCATCTTGTCACTATTGAAGTGAGGATATGTTTTCTTAAGATAATTAGAAATCTATATGCTATTAGATGACCAATCATTAGCCTTCTCATAAAGGTAATAACGTTTGCTGTTTGTGCTTTCATCCACACAGTAAATTAAGATGAACAAAAGAGCATCAAGAACAAGCACTTGTGTCATAATGCTATGACCCATATGATTGTGGAATTAGGATGCAATGGCTCAATTTAATACACGGCAGTGGGGGTTAGATGGGGTGGGAGGTGGTGCTGGAAGGTTAGTAAGCTCCATCCTAAGGAAGAAAAAAAAAAAGAGTGTAAGAGCAAATGGGAGCTAGAAGCAAACAAAATATGACCAAATGCATGCAACACCTAATGTGCATTGGTCCTTATATCAGATACCAATTTTACATAGTTTCAAACCAATTTATCACTGCTTACTAAACATACAACCTAGCTTTTAAAAATTAACTTTGTTTTATAGCAGTGAAAGGGCTGATAAAAGCTTATAAGCTTTTGCCAAGGTAAATTTGGCTTTGTAACTGTTTTAGTATCAATCAGGATAGCTGGGTATTGCTATGGTATAACTCCAACGTCTTGGGGGCGTAGAGTAGCAAAGATTTATTTTTTTGCTGAGCCGATATGTTCATTAAGAGTTGGCTAAACCTGTATTTCTGGTTTTCTCACTCTGTAATCCAGGATGATTGATTATCGCATAAAACATCACTTTGTTGTTGTTCAGTCACTAAGTTGTATCCAACTCTATGCAAACCCACGAACTGCAGCACATCAAGTTTCCCTATCCTTCACTATCTCCCAGAGTTTGCTCAAACTCATGTCCATTAGGTCACATTGAAAAGGGAAGGGGACATAGCAAATACTGCACTGACTCAAAGGCTTCCATGAGGAAATGGCACACATAACTTCTACTCACATTTCCTTAGCCAAAGCGGTTCCCATAACCCCATGGAGCTTAAAGGAGGATGGGGAAGTCCAACTGCATCATGGGCTAAGAAGGACAAGAGAACTACAATGTTTTTCAATGATCCACCATCATAGAACGATAGCTGCTATGTATACTGGTTTTATTTTCTTATTCTATAGTTCTACTACATTAGACGTTACTAACGCATACCATCTGGTGATCGCCCAAGGAAGGCAGTCTTTGGTGACTATGGCATTCAGTTCTGTGTATTTGGTGCAAACAAGCAAGTGACAGGCATAATAGTGGGAGTGAGTGCTCACCACAGTCTGCATACACAGGTCAATAAGCACATGACTCTGAAGAGCAGAAAGCCTAAATACTTTAAAACTTGGAAGATAATGGTAGCAAATGGATGGCTAATTCTGTTTTTTTAAATCATTTTAGTTTCGGAAAGAAATTTTTGGTATTCTGTTGCAGAAAGTGGATGCCCTTTTAAAATATGGCCATTCCTATACTCTTGATGAAAGTGAAAGAGGAGAGTGAAAAAGTTGGCTTAAAGCTCAACATTCAGAAAACAAAGATCGTGGCATCTGGTCCATCACTTCATGGGAAATAGATGGGGAAACAGTGGAAACAGTGTCAGATTTTATTTTTGGGGGCTCCAAAATCACTGCAGATGGTGACTGCAGCCATGAAATTAAAAGACACTTACTCCTTGGAAGGAAAGTTATGACCAACCTAGATAGCATATTCAAAAGCAGAGACATTACTTTGCCAACAAAGGTCCGTCTAGTCAAGGCTATGGTTTTTCTTGTGGTCATGTATGGATGTGAGAGTTGGACTGTGAAGAAGGCTGAGCACCAAAGAATTGATGTTTTTGAACTGTGGTGTTGGAGAAGTCTCTTGAGAGTCCCTTGGACTGCAAGGAGATCCAACCAGTCCATTCTAAAGAAGATCAGTCTTGGGTGTTCATTGGAAGGACTGATGCAAAAGCTGAAACTCCAATACTTTGGCCACCTCATGCAAAGAGTTGACTCATTGGAAAAGACTCTGATGCTGTGAGGGATTGGGGGCAGGAGGAGAAGGGGACGACAGAGGATGAGATGGCTGGATGGCATCACTGACTCAATGGACATGAGTCTGAGTGAACTCCGGGAGTTGGTGATGGACAGGGAGGCCTGGCCTGCTGCAATTCATGGGGTTGCAAAGTCGGACACCACTGAGTGACTGAACTGAACTAAACTGATACTATTGATTTCTTATTCTGAGGCACAAAGAATACAAAGTGTCGGGGGAAAGTCCATATGTTGCCAATTGAACTATTCAAACTGCATTGCAATTATCTTGGGAAATTCTCTTATCAAAAAATCAACATTTAATAACCCTTTTATTTCAATCCTTATATTCCCCTATATTTTAATTTATAAGTTTGGATCACTCAAGTTAATTAACACAGGGATGAACTAAAACTTGAGAAAGCCACTTAAAGTCACAGAAATAGTTTTTGCTGGGAATGTAAGGAGAATAAATTTATAAATTTCACCTCTCATTCTAAACTTTGTATGAACTTTCTTTGTGTGCCAGTGCCTTTCACTTTGGAAAAGCAGCATCACCTGTCACTCCAGTTTTCTGTCATGTACTCCAAAATTACCTGTCCTGAATAGGTACAAGCAAATTATCAATCAGTCCTTTTAAAATCACTGAGCAAAAAAACACAATCAAGATAAGTATTGCCAACCACTATCTGTATTCTATGAATAAAGCTCTGCATGCACTGTCATTCAAGTGTAACTCATTTATTAATAGATCAGTGCTTTATTTGTTGTATATACAGATGGTCTTATTTCAGTACTGATCACAACAAAACCTTTTCAGTCTTTTTTACAGACTAAATAAAATTAGTTAAGCAGAGAAAACATGTAATCTCTTTTAATCATCCATTTTCATAAAAAAATTAAATTTCATTAAATTATTCTCCCCATATAATTGCTGCACATATGCCAGAAGCTGATTCAGTGGCTTTATCTGATGGTAAAGCAAAATATGGGATTGCCTCAACATAAAATAATAATTACTATTAACACTTATGTATGGGGGAAAAAAAAACCTACAAAAAACTGCAATAGGTTGTTCTGCTTTCTTTTTAAGCATAATTTGGGTTTTACAGTCTTGTTGGCAATGGCATGACCTGTACCTATTTTTGCTCCAGTGGATGCAACTAAGAATGATGCCTCAGACTTCCCACAACAGACAGGAAGCCACCTGCCAGTGCAAGAGACGTGAGTTCGATCCCTGGTCCAGGAAAATCCACATACCGCAGAGCAATCAAGCCCATGTACCGTAACTACTGAGCCCACACTCTAGAGCCCGCAGGCCACAGCTACTAAGCCCGAGTGCCACAGCTACTGAAGCCTAGAGTCTGTGCTCCACAACGAGGAGCCACCACAATGAGAAGCCTGTCTACCATAACAAAGAGGAGCTTCCACTCACTGCAACTAGAGAAAACCCGCACACAGCAGCAGAACCCCGACACAGCCGAAACATAAACAAATACATTTTAACAAAGAATGATGCCTCTATAGTTCCAGTTCTTTTCTCCTCCTGTGATGACAACATTTATAACTTTCACACTGGAAAGTATTAACTGGCAAATATTTCTTAAAACTCAAATAATTTAATCAGAGAGACTCTGAGTATTATTCCTATTATGAATAAGAAACCCACACTTTAATGGTTTCACTCCAGCCTAACAGTCAAAACCGAAGAGACCAGGAGTAAAATTAAAGCTAATTTTCAGGTAGTTAACATCTTACATCATAACTTCTTCGTTGTACTTTACTTGCTTGTGGATTTACCTATCCATCAACATGCATTCATATCTTATATTTTACTGAAGAACTTTCACTAGATGAGGTCACAATGTTATTCTATGAATCAGAATTGTTGTATACACATTGGCTACTTTTATCATTACTTCATATGATTAACATAAAAATACTATGAGGATAATAAAAATTCCAAACTTGAATATAAACAACACCATGCAACTACTATGAAATATTAGCTGAGATGAAGGGACAAAATCAATGTTTATATAACATGCATTGCCTTTAAAATTATTACTAAGGACAGTAATGTGAATATAAACTAGTTTTATTAGTGAAATTTATAAAATATAAGGTAGATAAACTACATCATCTTTGTTCTCCCTTCTACAACTTCTGAACTGCTTATTCATCAGTTATAAATTCCAAGGGCCACTAATGACAGCGTACTTTACCACAGAGTTTGTAAGATGTGTTTATAATATCTACACAATGGCTCCACATTTCTTTACATTTTTCTTTTTTTTTCACTTGAATCTTCTCTTTCCTTAGCAAACTTTTTAAAGAAAAAGGCCTGTGTGTTTATTTGAACAGGTATCGACACTTCATTTACACCTCGAGCATCAGCTTCTCCCCTAAGCTTCAGACTTAGATGTCTACCAGACATCTCTAGGTGGATTTCTGAAAAGAATCACCAGTTTGCTATATCCAGAAGAGAGTGCTTGTATAGTCGACTCCAAACCTCGTCCACCCCCGAGGATTCCCATCTCATTACATCACATTGATCCAATTGTTCAGGTCCAAATGTAAGAATCCGTTGAGACTTCTCTCATTGATATACTCTGTATGTCAATTCCCACTGTCTTTATTCTCAAAACCATATATATTGAATCTGACAACTCCCTACAACTTGCACTGTCGCCACCTTCATCCGGGCTGCCATCATCTCATCTCCTGAACTGCTCATTACCTTATGACTGATCTCTTTGTTTCTACTCTTGCACAGACCCATGTATTCTCAGCAGTCAGAAAAACATTTTTAAAAAGCTGAGCAGGTGAGGTCAAAATGCTCCAAGGGCTTCCTATCATGCTTAGGATAGAATCCAGTGTTCTAACCATGGCCTGTAAGGCCTTGTGTTTCCTGCTCCCTAGCCCAGGGGCGGGGAAGCCTGGCGGGCTGACGTCTATGGGGTCGCACAGAGTCAGACACGACTGAAGCGACTTAGCAGCAGCAGCTGCCTCTAGGAAGCCTACCTTTCTTATTTCACTGAAGGCATAGCTGGCTTTTGGACTGTTGTGTCCATGGATTAAGATAATTCTTGTCTCTGGGTTTTTTCACTTGTGGTTTGCTCTACTTGGAACACTATCCCCTCCAATACCTGTGTGATGTGTTCCATGACTTAAGTTATATTCTGACCACTCTAATTTAAGAGTCCTACCCGTACTCCCCTAATCCTGCTTCATTTCTCTCCATAGTGCCATTTTCTGACATTGTATTATATATTTATTAATCATCATTCTTGCACTGGAATTTAAGTTCCGTAAAAGTAGAGACTTTACATGGATCACAAGCCAAATTCCCAGTGAGCAGAGACATATATTTAATGGATACTATTCTTTACTTAATTCTGTAGAAAGTAGAAAGGGGACAGAATAAGATGAAAAGTCAGCCACCAAATCACAGGGGAGTAGCACTCTGTGAAGGAAGAAAGGAGTGTATAGGGGATGTAGCCTTAGTCTACAGAGGGACTGCAGGAGGCTCATGGGGTTCTATGTATCTTATACCTTTCCCACTGAGCAGTGGATGGCCGAGAATTCATACACTTGGAGAAATTTTCTTTTAGTCTTTGGTACAATTCACAGATTAAAATTTAGAGATAGAATTATGGCTACTTCCTTAAACTGCATTCACTGTAAACACAAATTAAGTAGTTAACAACCTCACATAGTAAAGATTTAGCACACACACACACACACAAAAGATTTAGCACAAGCACTGTCTAAGTAAAATCCTAGCAAAATTCAAATATTAACCTCATTGGGTAGGCATGGCTTAAATATGCAGTGAGACATTTTAATGTCACATGAGGCTTTCTACTTAATGACAACTCAGAAACTAGCGCTGTTCAGGCAGAGAACATGCATTAAGCACAAGTACAGTCGCAAAGTGGAAGGCTGAGGACTTCCTTCATGGTACAGTGGATAAGAGTCTGCCTGCCAATGCAGGGGATGCAGGTTCAATCCCCAGTTTGGGAAGATCCCACATGCTATGGAGCAACGAAGCCCATGTGCCACTACGGGCTGGCGCACAAGAGCCTGTGAGTCACAACCACTGAGCCTGCGTGCCATGATTACTGGAGCCTGCACTCTCTAAGGCCCGCGAGCAGAACTTGTGAAACTTGTGCCACAGCTGCTGAAGCCCACAGCGGGCAGCAAGTCACACTACTGAGCCCTTGTCTGCAACTACTGAAGCCAGCACCCTTAGAACTTACGTTTCACAACAAGAGAAGTCACTACAGACAAGAGAAGCCCGCAAACCACAGCTAGAATAGAGCCCGCTCTCCACAACTAGAGAAAGTCCACCAGCAGCAAAGACTCAGTGCAGCCAAAAATAAATATATAAATAATACATAAATATAGCAATGCATTTATGTAAAAAAAAATTTTTTTTTAAAGAGGAAGGTTGATACAAGCATCTCTGAGAGATGCATGCCCTCTGCTACACAGACCCTCTTGGCAGCCATTGGGTTCAACTGACTTTGGAAAGGATGACAGTACGTAATTTACTATTGAGGACTTCGGGCAGGATAAATAATGCTGGATATATGCACTTTAGGTGCTAATTAAATGCAGAAGAGGGATGGGCTTACTGAAGAAAGCATTGTAGAGTATATACCTTAAGTGAACTATCTTATAACCAGTGAAATTCATTAACTGACTAGTCAATTTCACCACAAATTAATAAAGAAAATTCAAACAGTCATTTTGAACACACTTATTCTACCTCAGGCTTTTTGAAACCATTAACAGGAAAGCATTACAAAGATTTGTTGAAGAGCATATCAGCCTGTGCCCATTACTTCACTAGACAGTAATTTTCAAATAAATATAACTTTAGTCAGTAGTGAGTTACTCTTTCAGATTTACCTGAGAAAGATTTAGTCAGTGTTCTTTTAAGAAACGCTCAGTCCCCATTAATGACGACTACTTCTACCTGAATTTCCAGACGACTTCAAGTGACTACTAAAAAGTTTAGACTACGTGTCAGAGTCACCCACTGAAGTAGTCACTTCACGGGTACCATAAGCTCAACATTTGGTTTTACATGAATTCAAAAATCCTAACTGAATCTAATTTTGGAATTTAGCAGACTAAATTATATTTTATCATCTGTCTAAGTGGTTACAAACAGAAAGCTTAAGATGCAGTTACATTCTTAACTAGTTCAACTGTGTGTGTGGAAAAGACATGCTTTCTATTCAGAAGGCATAGAGAAGAATATAGTTATAAAAATATTAGTCCCATACCTCTCGAATAGCAGTACAAAACTCACTCTGAAGCACTTTTTTGAGGGATTGTAGCTTGTGCACTGGTACTTCTCCAGATTCCTGCAGTTTTTCCAGTAATTCAATTGCTCTGGCAACATCTGAATGAAAAAAAAATAAATCAAAATGGAGAGAGACATGGAGTAAACTGTATCTTATCAAAAAGTACCATTATTCCAATTAAACAGTGACTATGAAAAGTAAGTGGAATTTATTGCAAAATCAGAATTTACAATTTGTAGTCTTTTGATCTCGTCTTTTGATCTCATCTTTTGGTAAAAGGTCATTTAAATCTATTCCACACCATTTGTCACATAATACATCTTCCTCAATGGTATTTCTCATATGTTATTTCTGTTACACAAATTAGTCTGAATATTCTTTCAAAAAAGAGAGAGCAGGAAGCAGGTCTTTTGTATATTCTGATACCCCAATAACGAAATGAGTTCTGTCCATTTTACCTCTGAGAGGCTTTTTTTCAGTTTTTCTTTTCTCATTCCAAATTTATCAAACCTGCATTTTTACATTTATTAGTATGATGATCTGATTTATGTGCATCTTCTCTACAATCTATAATCTCCTTGAGGGTAAGAATTTAATTGGGCTTATTCACCACTGCATCCTCAGAGTCTGGTGTAAAACAGTAAATAAATACTTCATATTTATGAATGAATGAACGAGCTCTCTCCATTTTACTGCCATTGCATTAATGCAGACCCTCAACATCATTTGTCCTCTGTCCAGCTGGAATCATTTATTCTCTTCCAGCCACTTCATATGATCCATAAAGTTATCTTATGAAAATAAAAATCTGATCATATACCCACCTAGCCGTCTCTTAGCACCAAATATGTTTTTGAACAACAATTAGCTTAAATGCTTCTCTTTCACCTGATGATATATAACAAGAAACACAGTCGTTTATAACCATAGCTTTAAAATTCCCAGGACGGTTTTGTACTGTCAAGAGAAAATGATAAGATGAAGGCCATTTAAAAAATATTTACAGTGATCTCTTCTACCTCTGTTGCTGTGGCCAGTAACTCACTGAAAAGACACTGAGACGTTACATACAGAGATTTTCAATTCCTACGTGATTAACTCCAGGAAGTACCCATATCCCTGCCATCAGATTATTAATTAAATAAATAATTCAGCCATCCATCCATCACTTTGTATACCTGGCACTAAGACTGACAAGAATAATAAGACATGCTTCTTTTCTGAACACACAGTCAGATGAGGGGAAAAAACATAACAGTATAGTCACCCATAATAAGACTGAAAGTGAAAGTTGCTCAGTCGTGTCTGACTCTCTGCGACCCCATGGACTACACAGTCCGTGGAATTGTCTAGGCCAGAATACTGGAGTGGGTAGCCTTTCCCTTCTCCAGGGGATCTACCCAACCCAGGGATTGAACCCAAGTCTCCTGCATTGCAGGCATATTCTTTACCAGCTGAGCCACAAGGGAAGCCCAAGAATACTGGAGTGGGTAGCCTATCCTTTCTCCAGGGGATCTTTCCAACCCAGGAATCAAACTGGGGTCTCTTGCATTGCAGGCAGATTCTTTATCAACTGAGCTATCAGGGGGAGCATTGCTACCACCTAAAAATTCAGGTGGGGTTGGCATAGGTTTATGTATGTAATCAAAGACAAGAACCAAAAAGTAACTTTAATGAAGACTCCCTTGAAGTATTGCCAATTGTGGCCCAAGGAAGCACAAATCATGAAATTAGTAAGACACTGTCAGTTTCAAAAATCTGTCTTTTTGTACATTAACTGAAAGTCAATATAGTCTGTTGGACAAATAAGATACCAAGCTAAGAACTGTATGCACTTCTAACTACATGAAAGACTCTCTAGATTCCAATAGGTACTTGGAACTCTCAACATGTTTAAAACTGTTCTTGTTGTATTTTTTCCTGAAAGTAGCTCTTCTCTTAACACTCTGTATTTCCATTAATAGCATCTCCACCCAGCCATATTTCCATTCGCAGCATCTCCACCCAGCCTGTCTTCCAAGCTAGACCATGGCATCATCTTTTACATTCACCCCCACATGTAATTAGTCAGCAAGTGCTATGGGTTCAATCTCAGAATGCCTTTTGAATGGAAACCCTGTGCTTTATTGCTTCAGGGAAGCCTTTATTATTTTTCACCTAGGGACTAGAATATCTCCTAATGTTCTTTAATGGCTTTTCTTTTTCAGTCCACTCCTGTAGAGTGATAAACCTCATTATTATACTCCCCTGCATAAAACCTACTTCTGGCTTCCTGTTGCACAGGGTGAAGTTCAGACCATTTAGGAATACATGCAAAGCCCTTAACAATCAACGTCTTCTGACTCATCTCTAAAAACCTCCTCCTGCCGAACCTATACATTGATTATCCAAAGTTTTTGCTATTCTAGAACACAACACAGTATATCATGTCTCTGTGATTTTGAACATATCATCCCCTGTTCCTGGAATGCAATAATTTATTCATCCAGTAGTGCCAGGCATGAGAGACACTGGCAATAGAGACCACCGGTTGCTCTTGCTTTCATGGCATTCACAGGTCTGAAGGATCACAGATACCTAATAAAGTGGGCATGAGCTATAAAAGCAGCTGTATAGGCTAGTACACGGATGTCTAACCAGGACATGTATCATCATCCAGGAGGTCAGTGAGGGGCTCTTTGTGAAAATAACAGCTAAGCGGAGCCCTGGGTAGGAGGTACAGAGGAGGAAAAGGAGAAAAAATTCCAGGCAAACAAACACAGACTACTGAAGTTTTATCAAGAGAGTGTGGGGCATTCAAAGAACTGAGAGTTTAATGTGATCGAAGTTGAAACCAGGTCAAGAGTAGCAAGAAATGCAGTAGAGAGGAATCGCATCATGGAGGGTGTGACAGGTCACGCAGGGAAGACTTGGCCTAGATAGTCTCTCCTTAGACGTGTCTTCCCTGACTCTCCAAGGCAGATTTAGTTGCTATCATTTGGTATTCCCACAGTCCTTTGTTCACTTATCCATTGTAATAATTACCACTCTCTGCTATAGCTCTTTTTGTATGTATGTCTCCCTCCTTCACCCTGCAAATACATAAGATTTTTGAGAGGTCAGGAGCAGTGTATTATTTATCATCGTATCCACAGTTCAATGAAGAGTCCTTGACAAATACTGGGTGTTTATATTTGTTGAATGAATGATAGATTAGTTGATGAGACTAGAAAAGAAGGGGGTCAAGGCCTATGTCTAGGTGGACATATAACTAACTTCTCATGAGAATAAGCCTCCAGATCACTATCGGCTTTGGTCAAGACTGGGTTGGGTCTGATGTGCAGGAAGGATGAAAGCCTGAATGTGTAGGCTAAAGGGTATCAAGTGACTGAACTGGAAATTCAGAAAGCTGAAAATGACTATTTAGGAGTTCTTATCTTGTGCTGCACTTTGAAATTACCTGGGGTACATTTAGAAATTATTTATTTTCCCCTCAGTTTCATTGAGACATAGTTGACACAGAACATTGTGTTAGCTTAAGTGTACAACATAATTATTTGATATATGTATATTGCAAAATGATTGCCACAATAAGTTTTTAATTCCTGAGACTCACCCCAAATGAATTAAACCAGAATATATGGTATAGTGGTTCTCAATCCTGGCTTCAGACTGGAACCACATGGAGAGCTTTGACAACCATGGATGCCTAGGTCTCACAGAGAGATTCCAGTGTGACTGGCAGAGGGTGGGGCCTGAGCAAGGGCTTTTGGAAGCCTTCAAGGTGATGCCAATGGTTGATAAAAGCCATGTTTGAGAACCCCTGGTTTAGTTGGCACGGGTGTTTTTATAGCCCTATGTGATTCAAATGTGCATGTTGAGAACCTCTGCTAGAAATGAATGGTGCCTAAGTATCACCTGGGGAAATGTATTAAAATATAGGTTCTTGACATCCCCCCCCAACTGCCACTTGAGGGACATTGACTAAGGAGGCATGAGGATAAGGCTCAGGAATTTTAAAATTATTCAAGTGATTTTTTTTTTTAGTTTTAGCTTTATAAAAAAATTTATTAGTGCATGGTTGATTTAAAATGTTGTATTAGTTTCTGCTGTACAGCAAAGTGAATCAGTTACACATAAACATATATCCACTCCAAGATTCTTTTCCCATATAGGTAATTACTGCGTATTAAGTAGAGTTCCCTGTGCTACACAGTAGGTTCTTATCAGTTACCTGTTTTCTGTGGAGTAGTGTGTATATGTCAATCCCAAGATTCAAGTGATTCTAAAGTGGTCTCACAGATCCTGTTTCAAAGATATATGAACGATAGTTCAGGTTTCCTTTCATCCCAGCATTCCCAAAACTCCTGCACTTTCTATTATTCTTTGACACCCTATATAACAGGATACTGAATGGGATTCTTTTGAGAGTCTGGGATTATTGATAAAAGTCCATAAATGAAAGTAAGTAGTATCAAGTATCTACCCTATTCTGCAACAGTGCTCCTAGCAAAGGCTGGTCACCCTGACCTCTGTGGAGTCATAAAGTCAGCCTGCTCCCCAAACTTGTATAATTGTATTCACAATCTCTACGTATGGGATTCGGTCATCAGGTTCTTTAAGATTCCAGATGATTCCTGTGACCATTCAAAATTGAGAAGTACTGTTCAAAAATGAGCTATCAAAGAAACTAGTCACCCTTCACTCCACCAAAAATTACTAAAAGCTGGGCCAGTTCTGTTACATTATACCATAGGCCTTTTCCAGTACGTATGAAGAGGTAACTGTGAGATGAAAAAAAAAAAGTATGAAGAATTGTTGACTCATTAATTTTGGACAAAATATTAGGTCTTCTCTCCAATGAGCCAAGCAAGGAGTGCTCCTGCAGGCATTGGGGGTCGCCTGCAGAGGGAGACAACCGCTTTCCTGGTCGTTCAGGTGATCTGCTTGCCCCTGCGGAGACGTGGCGAGCACTGGCATCAGAGCCAACTCGCTGGCACCCACCCAGCGAGTCTAGCAATGTGAGGTCATGGGGTTATACGGCAGTAGGTAAAAGCCAAAAGAAGCCCCAAGACTAAGAATGGCAGAGATCGGGTCCTTGCAGCCTAGGTCTGACTGGTGCTGCAAAGATGTGGTGAGTGACAAATTGGATGTTAAAATGCAGTTTAAATGGAGTTTAAAATTAACTCTGATTCCCTTTAGCTCTATAAATGTACCAGAAACCTGCAAGACCCAAGATCTATAAGGAAGTCAAATAAACCTTTCAATAAGTGAAATAATTGTTCTTAAAACAACTACAATAAATTGTGTGTAGTTTATTTACAAGTCCCTTTAAGGTTCTTGCTGAGAACTTCCTTACATTCACTTTATGAAATTTTCTACAAAATCTGGTTACTAACACAGAAGTCTGGGTTTACCAGGATAGCTCACATTGGAAGGAATATTAGAAAAGGACTGGGGAGGCTGCTTGATAAACACTAAGCAAGCAAGGAGATCTCAGAAGTTTTTCCTGAAATGAACTCCTCCTCTCGTCTACCAACTCTCAGGTGCACACCTCCATTGTCTATCCTATTATCTAAGCACAGTACTTGGGCATTGCCTTTGCCCCTCCTCACTCTCCTTCACACTCTGGATCCCATTAATCTCACTTCAAAAAGCAACCATAACGATAAACCTTTATGTAATGTCTATGGAGTAGGAGTCATTACTAGCCAAGAGCTTTCCATCTCTTTACCCACTGTATCCTTCTAACAACCTTGTGTGCTGCATGCTTGCTAAGTCACTTCAGTCATGTCTGACTCTTTATGACCCCATGGACTGCAGCCTGCCAGACTCCTCTGTCCATGGGATTCTCCAAACAAGAATACTAGAGTGGGCTTCCATGTCCTCTTCCAGGGGATCTTCCAAACCCAGGAACTGAACCCTGTCTTTTATGTCTCCTGCATTGGTAGAAGGGTTCTTTATCACTGAGCCACCTGGAAAGCCCGTAACAACCTTGCTGCTGCTGCTGCTGCTGCTAAGTCGCTTCAGTTGTGTCCGACTCTGTGTGACCCCACAGACAGCAGCCCACCAGGCTCCCCCGTCCCTGGGATTCTCCAGGCAAGAATACTGGAGTGGGTTGCCATTTCCTTCTCCACATAACAACTTTACGTGGTAGTAAATATCCACATTTTACAATGAGAACATTGAGGCTTATAGTGATATTAAGTATTTCATTAACAAATAGGAGACCTGGGTTTGGAGTCAGGATCTAAGTGATTCCAGACCCTGTGCCCTTTATTTTTATTCCAGTAATAGATTTTCTTTTAGAGGCTTTTTCCTTCAACATTCAATACTTTTATAATAGCCCTGTGTCCTGCAGGCTTTCTTGGTCAGAGGCTGAGCTCCTATTTTCCCTTTCTCAATAAAAACTAACCTCTAATTCATTTACCAGTATACCTCTCTCAAGGAATATTCAGTGATCATCAAAATTATCTGGAGAGCTTTTATTTAATTCATTTATTTATTTTGGCTTACGGGATCTTAGATCCCTGACCAGGGACTGAACCCAGGTCCTGACAATGAAAACACTGAGTTCTAACCACTGAACTTCCAGGAATTCCCTGGAGAGCTTTTCAATGAGAGGGAAGAATTTTTATCAGCCTTTGCTACCCACTGGAATCACCTGCAGGAACTGAAAATAAACAAACATACAAACAAAAACCAGATACATAGATCCTAGCTACATATTATTTCTGATTTCATTGTTCTCAGGTATGGCCTGGGCATCAGAATCTTCAGAGCTCCCCAGTGATATAATGTGTGGCTGTGTTGAGAATCACTGATATGTCCTCTAAGGTGCACCCTATGGGTTCTAAAAACAATGTTACTTATAATACTAATTGCTGTCATGTATAGACTTTGGTATAGCATGAATGTTCAACATTTTCCTTCTCTGAGCACTATGAGGTACGTAATATTATCTCCATTTTACAGGAAAGGAAACTGAGACCCATAGAGTTAAAATTACTTCTCTGGAGAAAGAGCTAGTAAGTTGTCAAGTTAGGATTTGAATCCTGGCAGTATGGCTCTAGAATCTGGACTACATTTAAGACATGGCTCAGGAAAGCATATTCTTAAAATCATTCCCAGCACTTCTTATCCAAGCCTGTTAACAGAGATTAAGCTAATCTGATCAATAAATCCTTGCTTGGGACTGAAATCAGTGGTTCTCAAATTTTAGTCAACAACAACAAAAAATTAACCTTGTACCATTTATTAAAAATTAAGATTTTTTTTTTTTTTAAAGAGACTGACAGGGAAGCCTTGAAATTTTCTCTTTTAGTAGTCATCGTGGGTGGTGCTGATGCAGGCAGTGGTCCACAAATGCACTGTGTAGGTTAATGATAGTTTAATATGTGATCCAGAAAAAGGTGAGCTAAAGACCATCATTCACTTTTATTTGCCTTACTTAGATCATCTTATAAAATCCTCAAAAACATGTATAAGGATTACTTACTACTGTCCTCATTGAATAGTTAAAGAAATATTTTAAAAAATAGCTAAGGCTGAGAAAGAAAAATTATCTGGCTCAAGGCTACACAGCTAGGAAATGGTAGAATCAGGATTCAAGATCAGATGCGTCTGACTCCAGTGCCCATGCTTACTTATTTTTCTATCCTGCCATTAAAAAGGATTAGAAATAAAACAATAAAGGTATTGCAAATTTATTTTTTTAAATACAGCATCATTGCAAACTAAGGCAAACAGACATAACACTGCTCAAAGTCCTGGAAGATAACCCTTCAATACATTACAGTATATCAATGTATTCTTGCCTTGAGAACCCCATGAATAGTATGAAAAGGCAAAAAGATAGGATACTGAAAGATGGAACTCCCCAGGTCAGTAGGAGCCCAATATACTGCTGGAAGTCAGTGGAGAAATAACTCCAGAAAGAATACAGAGACAGAGCAAAAGCAAAAACAACACCCATTTGTGGATGTGACTGGTGATGGAAGCAAGGTCTGATGCTGTAAATGGCAATAGTGCATAGGAACCTGGAATGTTAGGCCCATGAATCAAGGCAAATTGGAACTGGTCAAACAGGAGACGGCAAGAGTGAACATCAACATTTTAGGAATCAGCGAACTAAAATGGACTGGAATGGGTGAATTTAACAGATGAACATCATATATACTACTGTGTGCAAGAATCCCTTAGAAGAAATGAAGTAGCCATCATAGTTAACAAGAGTCTGAAATGCAGTACTCAGATGCAATCTAAAAAATGACAGAGTGATCTCTGTTCATTTCCAACACAAACCATTCAATATCATGGTAATCCAAGTCTATGCCCTGACCAGTAATGCTGAAGAAGCTAAACTTGAACGATTCTATAAAGACTTACAAGACCTTTTAGAACTAGACCCAAAAAAGATATCCTTTTCATTACAGAGGACTGGAATACAGAAGTAGGAAGTCAATAAACACCTGGAGTAACAGGCAATTTTGGCCTTGGAGTATGGAATGAAGCAGAGCAAAGGCTCATAGAGTTTTGCCAAGAGAATGCACTGATCATAGAAAACACCCTCTTCCAACAACACAAGAGAAGACTCTACACATGGACATCACCAGATGGTCAATACTGAAATCAGGTTGATTATATTCTTTGCAGCCAAAGATGAAGAAGCTCTATACAGTCAGCAAGAACAAGACTGGGAGCTGACTGTGGCTCAGATCATGAACTCATTGCCAAATTCAGACTTCAGTTGAAGAAAGTAGGGAAAACCAGGAGACCATTCAGGTATGACCTAAATCAAATCTCTTACAATTATACAGTGGCAATGGGAAATAGATTTAAGGGACTAGATCTGATAGAGTGCCTGATGAACTACAGGTGGAGGTTCATGACATTGTACAGGAAATAGGGATCAAGACTGTCCTCAAGAAAAAAAAAATGCAAAAAAGCAAACTGGCTGTCTGAGGAGGCCTTACAAATAGCTGTGAAAAGAAGAGAAGCACAAAACAAAACATAAAAGGAAAGAAACACCCATATGAATTCAGAGTTCCAAAGAATAACAAGGAGAGATAAGAAAGCCTTCCCCAGCGATCAATGCAAAGAAATAGAGGAAAATAACAGAATGGGAAAGACTAAAGATCTCTTCAAGAAAATGAGAGATACCAAAGGAACACTTCCTGCAAAGATGGGCTCAATAAAGGACAGAAATGGTATGGACCTAACAGAAGCAGAAGATATTAAGAAGAGGTAGCAAGAATACACAGAAGAACTATACAAAAAAGATTTTCATGACCCAGATGATCATGATGGCTTGATCACTGACCTAGAGCCAGACATCCTGGAATGTGAAGTCAAGTGGGCCTTAGGAAGCATCACTACAAACAAAGCTAGTGGAGGTGATGGAATTCCTGTTGAGCTATTTCAAATCTTAAAAGATGATGCTGTGAAAGTGCTGCACTCAATATGCCAGCAAATTTGGAAAACTCAGCAGTGGCCACAGGACTGGAAAAGGTCAGCTTTCATTCCAATCCCAAAGAAAGGCAATGCCAAAGAATGCTCAAACTACCGCACAATAGCACTCATCTCACATGCTAGTAAAGTAATGCTCAAAATTCTCCAAGCCAGGCTTCAGCAATACGTGAACCATGAACTTCCAGATATTCAAGCTGGTTTTAGAAAAGGCAGAGGAACCAGAGATCAAATTGCCAACATCTGCTGGATCATCGAAAAAGCAAGAGAGTTCCAGAAAAACATCTATTTCTGCTTTATTGACTATGCCAAAGCCTTTGACTGTGTGGATCACAAAACACTGTGGAAAATTCTTAAAGATATGGGAATACCAGACCACCTGACCACCTGAGAAACCTGTATGCAGGTCAGGAAACAGAACTGGACGTGGAACAACAGACTGGTTCCGAATAGAAAAAGGAGTACATCAAGGCTGTAATTGTCACCCTGCTTATTTAACTTATATGCAGAGTACATCATGAGAAACATTGGGCTGAATGAAGCATAAACTGGAATGAAGATTGCCGGGAGAAATATCAATAACCTCAGATATACAGATGATACCATGGCAGAAAGTGAAGAACTAAAGAGTCTCTTGTTGAAAGTGAAAGAGGAGAGTGAAAAAGTTGGCTTAAAGCTCAACATTCAGAAAACGAAGATCATGGCATCTGGTCCCATCACTTCATGTCAAATAGATGGGGAAAGAGTGGAAACTGTGACAGACTTTATGTTTTTGGGCGCCAAAATGACTGCAGATGGTGATTGCAGCCATGAAATTAAAAAGATGCTTACTCCTTGGAAGAAAAGTTATGACCAACCTTGACAGCATATTAAAAAGTAGAAACATTACTTTGCCAACAAAGGTCCATCTACTCAAAGCTTTGGATTTTCCAGTTGTCATGTATGGATGTGAGAGTTGGACCATAAAGAAAGTTGAGTGCCGAAGAATTGATGCTTTTGAATTGTGGTGTTAGAGAAGACTCTTGAGAGTCCCTTGGACTGCAAGGAGATCCAACCAATCCATCCTAAAGGAAATCAGTCCTGAATATTCATCGGAAGGACTGATGTTGAAGCTGCAACTCCAATACTTTGGCCATGAGATGTGAAGAACTGACTCATTGGAAAAGACCCTGGTGCTGGGAGGGATTGGGGGCAGGAGGAGAAAGGGACGACAGAGGATGAGATGGCTGGATGGCATCACCGACTCTATGGACATGAGTTTGAGTGAACTCTGGGAGTTGGTGATAGACAGGGAGGCCTGGTGTGCTGCAGTCCATGGGATTGCAAAGAGTCAGACACGACTGAGTGACTGAACTGAACTGATAATCAATGTGCTTATATTGATAACATGTTTTAATCATCAAAAATGATTAAATCATCATCAACTGCCTGATGATAGTAAGATAACATGTTCTTGAAAAACTTCCTTTAAAATAATTGAATATTATAACCAAAAACAAAATATTGAAACTTAAGTGGGAGGAGCTTCCAGTCATCTGGAATACTTCAATTATCATCTTCTCTTTCCTTAATGATGACTTTTTATTAACTTTGCTAACATTTAGACTGCAGAATTTAACCATGACTCCTTTCCATCTGGAACTTGGATGAAGATGGAGCTGGGTCATTTAAGACATATCATCACAAATTTCATAAAAATTTATTGAGTACTATGGCAAACAACATGAATTATCTACCCCAAAGTCATCCAAACCCTCATGTTCCTTGCCTTCTTCTACTACAAAAGCTGGAAAGCAAACACACTTCTCTTTCCAGACTCTTCTGTCATTTGGCCGAGTTGTTGTAAGTGGTAAAGTCACTGGGTCTGGCTTCCAGGAAGGCTTCTTAAATGGATAAAATGCTGGCATATGCTTCAGCATTTTGGTCTTTGCACCCTTACTCTTTCCCCATCTCTTGCCAGGCTCAAATCTGCTGAGATGTGAACTGGCTATTTTGTGATCATGAAAAGACTATCATGTGCTGAGGAAGGTGGGGTATGAAGAAGGATGGGACCAAGCCCTTGATGCCATCACCAAGCTGTGCACTGGCCTTGAACTGTGCAACCCCATGATTCTTGTCTATGAGAAAAATACGTGCTTAACTATTTGGTTCTCTGTGACTTGCAGCCAAATACAAACTACTACCAAATGAAATGACTTTAAAGGCATTATTCTAGCAGGAATAAGGTTGATGTTATTCAGAAACTGTGGTCAAACATGGATGGTGGTCCTTTGATTAAGATAGTCATGGAGGGGCTTCCCTGGTGGCCCAGTGGTTAAGAATCTGCCTTGCAATGCAGAAAAGACAGGTTTGATTCCTGGTCTGAGAACTAAGATCCCACATGCTGCAAAGTAACTAAGCCCACATGCGACAACTACAGACACCGCATGCCTCAACCAAGACCTGACACAGCCAAATAAATATATTTTTTAAAAAATATGGTCATGGAAAGCCTCTCTGAGAAGGTGACACCAGACTGAGACTTGAATAGTGACAAGGAGCCAGCCATATGAAAATCCAAAGAAGGAATATTCAGACAAGAAGAAGAGCAAGTAAAGACTCTAAACTGAAGGGAACAAGCCTACATATTAGAATAGATAAAACCAGTGTCAGTGGAGCACTATGTGAGACAGGAGGAAGCAACAGCCACAATGGTATGCTGGTAAATGATTAACCACCAGTTCTCTAAAACACAAAACAGAAAAAGTTTTTATTTGTAGCACGTTCTGATTTCTGTTCATGGGGTTCTCACTCAAAAAATGAAGATCACGGTACCTAGTCACATCACTTCATGGCAAATAGACGGGGAAGCAATGGAAACAGTGAGAGACTTTATTTTCTTGCATTCCAAAATCACTGCAGATGCTAACTGCAGCCATGAAATTAAAAGACACTTGCTCCTTGGAAGAAAAGCCATGACAACCTAGGCAGCATATTAAAAAGCAGAAACATTACTTTGCCAACAAAGGTCCATATAGTCAAAGCTATGGCTTTTCCAGCAGTCATGTACAGATGTAAGAGTTGGACCATAAAAAAGGCTGAGTGCTGAAGAATTGATACTTTTGAACTGTGGTGTTGCAGAAGACTCTTGAGAGTCCCTTGGACTGCAAGGAGATCAAACCAGTCAATCCTAAAGGAAATCAGTCCTGGATACTCATTGAAAGGACTGATGCTGAAGCTCTAGTACTTTGGCCACCTGATGAAAAGAGCTGACTCATTGGAAAAGACCCTGATGCTGGGAAGACTGAAGGCAGGAGAAGGGGATAACAGAGGATGAGATGGTTGTATGGCATCACCGACTCAATGGGCATGAATTTGAGCAAGCTCTGGGAGATGGTGAAGGACAGAGAAGACTTGTGTGCTGCAGTCCATGGGATCATAGAGTCAGACATGACTGAGGGACTCTCCAACAACAACTGATCTCTGTAGTGCAAATACTCCTACCATGACCAATTTCAAACTACTGACATGTTAACATTGGCTTAAAGAATTCTTGACTACTTAACAATCAGCTCTCACAAGGCAGAAAGTACCAATTCCAACACATCACTGTATAGGAAACAGGTTAGACTTTATGCAAAGATCTAATAAGAAGATTTTATTTTCATGTAATTGCTAAAAAAAGTCATTGAAGAATTTTTGGCAGAAGAATGATATAATTTGATTCATGTTTCATAAATATCCTTATGATTACTGTTTGAAATTATAGTTATAGCAGATATAACTATAGTTATATAGTTATATCTATATATAGATACAGTTATATCTATATATAGATATAGTTATATATACAGATATAGTTATATCTATAGTTATATCTATATATAGATATAGTTATATAGTTATATCTATATATAGATATAGCTATAGTTATAGCAGATCAATGGTATACAAAGAAAACCAGTTAGAAAGAAGGCTGTAACTGTGGCGTTGGCAAGAAATGGTGAAAGCTTAGATTAAATGGTGGCAGGGGGACAGCAAGACATGGACAGCACAGGCAGGGAGAATAATCAGTGCCCCAAGGGGATGCACATCAGTATGATGAGGTCTCAAAAAATGTCTCTTCATCAGAAAAGGATTTATTAGTGAATACAGTCATACATGTTAGCCTGCTTCATCAATAATTGTGTCTGCTGCTTTACCCATGAGCAAATGGTGTGAACAAACTTCACAAGTAACAAGAGTAACAAGGTAAAAGAGAAGTATCAGAACCCTGAAGACAAAATTATCTTAAATAGACATTAATAACAGGGTGGCATTTTCTCTCCTGCTTAGCCTCTTCCTGTCCATATAAGATCCCTCCATTCAGGGTCAATTAGGGATTATGTAAAATGTTTTACCACTGCACCAAGCAGTTGGAGAATATGGATATAAACCCAAAAGTCAGAGACCTGAGAACTATAAAATGTGGTATAACTGATCATATAGCTATTATGAAGTCTGAAAGAGAATATAATTATGATGAGATTTTCATAGAGAGTGCCTGGCACACGAGCTATATATATGAGATCTATACTTCTAACCCTTTCTTTCTATGAGTTCTCACTTCCTGTTCTATTTAGTGGAAATGTTTGAAGAGAAAATGTTAAATTATAGGAATGAAACTATGCTACTCAAATTTCCTTTGAAAAGGTGAGTAGATGTCCTCTTTTTTTTTTTTCATCCTTTTTTTTTTTTTTTTTAATTTTATTTTATTTTTAAACTTTACATAATTGTATTAGTTTTGCCAAATATCAAAATGAATCCACCACAGGTATACATGTGTTCCCCATCCTGAACCCTCCTCCCTCTTCCCTCCCACACCATCCCTCTGGGTCGTCCCAGTGCACCAGCCCCAAGCATCCAGTATCGTGCATCAAACCTGGACTGGCATCTCGTTTCATACATGATATTTTACATGTTTCAATGCCATTCTCCCAAATCTTCCCACCCTCTCCCTCTCCCCAAAGTCCATAAGACTGTTCTATACATCAGTGTCTCTTTTGCTGTCTCTCGTACACAGGGTTATTGTTACCATCTTTCTAAATTCCATATATATGTTAGTATACTGTATTGGTGTTTTTTCCTTCTGGCTTACTTCACTCTGTATAATAGGCTCCAGTTTCATCCACCTCATTAGAACTGATTCAAATGTATTCTTTTTAATGGCTGAGTAATACTCCATTGTGTATATGTACCACAGCTTTCTTATCCATTCATCTGCTGATGGACATCTAGGTTGCTTCCATGTCCTGGCTATTATAAACAGTGCTGCGATGAACATTGGGGTACACATGTCTCTTTCCCTTCTGGTTTCCTCAGTGTGTATGCCCAGCAGTGGGATTGCTGGATCATAAAGCAGTTCTATTTCCAGTTTTTTAAGGAATCTCCACACTGTTCTCCATAGTGGCTGTACTAGTTTGCATTCCCACCAACAGTGTAAGAGGGTTCCCTTTTCTCCACACCCTCTCCAGCATTTATTATTTGTAGACTTTTGGATCACAGCCATTCTGACTGGTGTGAAATGGTACCTCATAGTGGTTTACAGTTATCAAGACACTATGGTACTGGCACAAAGACAGAAATATAGATCAATGGAACAAAATAGAAAGCCCAGAGATAAATCCACGCACATATGGACAAAGGAGGCAAGAATATACAATGGATTAAAGACAATCTCTTTGACAAGTGGTGCTGGGAAATCTGGTCAACCACTTGTAAAAGAATGAAACTAGAACACTTTCTAACACCATACACAAAAATAAACTCAAAATGGATTAAAGATCTAAACGTAAGACCAGAAACTATAAAACTCCTAGAGGAGAACATAGGCAAAACACTCTCTGACATATATCACAGCAGGATCCTCTATGACCCACCTCCCAGAATATTGGAAATAAAAGCAAAAATAAACAAATGGGACCTAATTAACCTTAAAAGCTTCTGCACATCAAAGGAAACTATTAGCAAGGTGAAAAGACAGCCTTCAGAATGGGAGAAAATAACAGCAAATGAAGCAACTGACAAACAACTAATCTCAAAAATATACAAGCAACTCCTACAGCTCAATTCCAGAAAAATAAATGACCCAATCAAAAAATGGGCCAAAGAACTAAATAGACATTTCTCCAAAGACATACAGATGGCTAACAAACACATGAAAAGATGCTCAACATCACTCATTATCAGATGTCCTCTTTTTTAAGACATACCCATATCTGACCAACGGAGTGTAAGTAGGATGGCTTTGAACAACTAAATTTAGCCATACATTAGTATTTCAAGTACAGTATTAGAGAAGTCATTATTAAGTCTACATTTTAAATAGTGTACATGAAATACTGATTACTAGCTTTATGAAGTATCCAAAAATTGGATCAAAGAACATCCAGTTTAAAAACCTAATGCTGTACAACAAAGCATGTGTACCAACAAATTAATATATGTGGATAATAATGCTTTGCACTTGCATTGCTCCGATTTGGAAAGCAACTCTGCCAATTTACAAGTTATAAATGAGACATGACAACCAGTGTGTCCTTCTCATCTGACACTCATCTTTGTTTGGATCTACTCACAACTTGCCATGTTTTTTAAATGCAGACAATTTGGTAAACCTTAGGATGAACTAGCGGAGAAGGCAACGACACCCCATTCCAGTACTCTTGCCTGGAAAATCCCATGGACGGAAGAGCCTGGTGGGCTGCAGTCCATGGGGTCGCAAAGAGTTGGACACGACTGAGCAACTTCCCTTTCACTTTTCACTTTCATGCATTGGAGAAGGAAATGGCAACCCACTCCAGTGTTCTTGCCTGGAGAATTTCAGGGACGCGGGAGCCTGGTGGGCTGCGGTATATGGGGTCGCACAGAGTCAGACATGACTGAAGCAACTTAGCAGCAGCAGCAGGATGAACTAGCTCAATTTAAATGTGCTCAAATTAAAAACCTTACTTAGTATGCTGTTAAAAAATAATCCCACTTTATATTTATTATCAAAAGCTGAATGAATTCTCTTCCCAGGATTTGGGACGACATTGAAGTGTCATCACAAAGAAGTTTGACAATACTAGAATCTTAAAATCATGAATTTATAGAGTGAAAACCTGGTCCAGACTCTGCTCAAAGTGTTTGCCAAACCTACTGCAATCAGAGGAACACTTTATGTAACAAAATGAAAAGCTGTAGTTACCAAGTGATTCTCTGAAGTAGTAGGTACATGTTTCATTTGAAAGTGACTGCTTACTCAATAAACAAATCTTTAGGTATACAAAGCTTAAGATACAGCTTTCTTTGTCAAACAATCCCTGTTACATGGTCTGAATGAACAACATGTTGCCAGTTTTTCCAGGAACTATATTCAATTCAGCTATATTTCTTCTCTTTTCTTCCTTTAAAAAAAAATTCATCTAACTTTCCCAGGCAGCTAAAATTGAAGCTTAATTTGCCTACCATTACCTGAAACCTCAGGAAATCAAAAGTTTCAACTTCCTTTTCTGTTTGAGCTTTATCTCTACTATATGTGATGTCTTTCCCTTTTTTCTATATTTTCACCTCACTTTTCTTTTTAATCTTGCCTCCATGTCTTTACATAATGAAAGCCAACTATAACCTTAACTTCTAATGACAGTGAAATTAGCTCATCTCATTTTCTGTTGTTTCCAGCCTTCTTGGCAGCTACAAAAATGAACACCTGATTTGACTGTATTGGGGAAATATATGAGGACTTAGACCTGGCCAAAATGTAATCTATTCTTGCATGTCTAAAAGAAGTGGGACAATCTACAGCCCTTTTTCACACTAAATACTAGAACACCAGGGTCCTACTAATTTCTGTATGCTCTGTTGTATCCACTACAGAATCATGATAATTGTAGGCGCTTAAAAACTGGTTGCTGAATAAGACTGATTGTGAGGAATTAGACGTTGTTGTGAGATAAGTAGTATATATTATATACTTTTAATATTATATAAGTATTTGTCCTCACTAGTTAACAATGATACTATATCAAGCCCGATTTGACAAGATTTAGGTTTTTTTACAAAATGTGAATTTGGAGAAAATTAGGGTTTAAGGGAGTAGACTCCATCTTTTTATAAAGATCAAATTTAACCTTCTACAAATGGGAGGAGTAAGAACCATGGGGATGACTTGGAAAGTAGATCAGAGTTTATTTTAGAACTTGTGAAAATTTTTAGAGAAGCCTTATTTTTAACTCTCTGGGAGGTATTTTAAAATACTTTGTCAAAACTACATTGTATATACAGACAAACTGTTTCTGAAATTTCTTTAAAAATGAATATAATGCGTGTTTCTTCATTAGCCAATTAAGTACTGGGAGTATAGTTTCAGGAATACAACTAGCACATACAGATTAGCAAGATGATACCTCAATAGAGCATCACAGCTAACCAGCCTGTCCATCCACTATCCCTTATTTATATTTCATCTAAGACCTCAACTGACTTTAGATGCTGTTGGATGAAAGAACAAAAACACTTTTCAAAAAGCTTTAAATTGAACTCTATGTATTTTACTTTTCCTTTCATAACTCCTTACCTAATGTTTCTCAATAAAAAGTTAAATCATTATTGTCCAACATCTTAAAATACTGTATATTGTCACGCTGCTTATTTAACTTACATGCAAGGTACATCATAGTACCTTCATACAGCCCTTCATCCTGGGCTGTATGAATCACAAGCTGGAATCAAGACTGCCAGGAGAAATATCAATAATCTCAGATACATAGATAACACCATCCTAATGGCAGAAAATGAAGAGGAACTATAGAGCCTCTGGGTGAAGGTGAAAGAGGAGTGAAAAAGCTGGCTTAAAACTCAGCATTCAAAAAGCTAAGATCATGGCATCCAGTCACATTACTTCATGGCAAATAGATGGGGAACAATGCAAACAGTGACAGATTTTGTTTTCTTGGGCTCCAAAGTCACTGTAGATGGTGACTGCAGCCATGAAATTAAAAGATGCTTGCTCCTTGGAAGAACTAGACAGCATATTAAAAAGCAGACACATTACTTTGCCAACAAAGGTCTGTATAGTCAAAGCTATGGTTTTTCCAGTGGTCATGTACAGGTGTGAGAGTTGCACCATAAAGAAGGCTGAGCACCAAAGAACTGATGCTTTCAAAATGTGGTGCTGGAGAAGGCTCTTGAGAGTCCCTTAGACAGCAAGGAGATTAAACCAGTCAATCCTAAAGGAAATCAGTTTTGAGTATTCATTAGAAGGACTGATGCCAAAGTTCTAATACTTTGGCCACTTGATACAAACAGCCAACTTATTGGAAAAGATCCTGCTGCTGAGAAAGATTAAGGGCAGGAGGAGAAGGGGGCAACAGAGGATGAGATGGTTGGATGGCATCACCGACTCAATGGACATGGGTTTGAGCAAACTCCAGGAGATAGTGAAGGACAGGGAAGCCTGACGTGCTACAGTCCATGGGGTTGCAAAGAGTTGGACAAGACTGAGGAACTGAATAGCAAATCTTAAAATACTAGACACAAAAAAGATATGGATCCTTAGGCTCTATGAGTTTTAGTATATCTCCAGCTTAGTACATCAAAAATTACCAAGCTTTTACATTGGTAGTGATTCCACCTGAAGTAATTGGCAATGAAGGAGACAGGAGTACTAATTCCCTTCAGTTGTATCCAACTCTCTGTGACCCTATGGACCGTAGTCTGCCAGGCTCCTTTGTCCATAGGATTCCCCAGGCAAGAATATTAGAGTGGATTGCCATGCCCTTCTCCAGGGGATCATCCTAAACCAGGAATCGAACCTGTGTCTCTCAGGTCTCCAGCATTGGGAGGCAGGTTCTTTACCACTAGCACCACCTGAGAAGCTTGATTCCCCCTGTGTATATGGTAAAACTGGAATTTTTTCCTGGTAAGTATTACTAGCACATTCCAATTCCCCTTTTTATAGTGCTCAGGAAGTTGGAAGGGAAAAATTTTATCAGGGAATTGCTGGAGAGACACCCAATCAAGCTGGGTGTTTTCAAAGAGCTCATTATAAAGAAATCTTACAAATTTAACTTTTCATGTCCTCAAATATGTCCTAAACTAGAGAACAGATGAATGTTTTTCTCTAAACTGACACTCTGATATATTATTCTGCTATCAAGCTACTTAATACTATGTTTCCTCTGTTACAGTATCACTACTATATCATACTGTCACTCGGATTTTTAGATACTTTGAGAACTGTATCGTGAGGTTAGGGAGGTGCTATCTTCATCTTTAAAAGATGATTAGAGGACAAAGTGAAGCTTGGTGTTTGCAGCAATTGCTATGGTGAATGAATAGTTATTGAGAACGTGATTACTATCAGGCTGTACAAAAGATGACTTAAAATTCCAACTAAAAATGATGAAATAATAAGTTCCTCCTCATTATGTTAGACTCCCTGGGGCTGCTTTGTCAGATTTTTCATAGATATTTCTTTTCTAAAACAAATCTTGGGAATGGAGGAGGGGGAAAAATAATTGTTGAGTAACTTACTGTATTTGCATAGCAAACTAATAGTAACTAATAAAGTGCTATTTGGTCATGAGTATAGTTAAGGCTATGGTTTTTCCAGTGGTCATGTATGGATGTGAGAATTGGACTGTGAAGAAAGCTGAGTGCTGAAGAATTGATGCCTTTGAACTGTGGTGTTGAAGACTCTTGAGAGTCCCTTGGACTGCAAGGAGATCCAACCAGTCCATTCTGAAGGAGATCAGTCCTGGGTGTTCTTTGGAAGGACTGATGCTAAAGCTGAAACTCCAATACTTTGGCCACCTCATGCGAAGAGTTGACTCATTGGAAAAGACTCTGATGCTGGGAGGGATTGGGAGCAGGAGGAGAAGGGGATGACAGAGGATGAGATGGCTGGATGGCATCACCGACTCGATGGACATGAGTTTGGGTGAACTCCGGGAGTTGGTGATGGACAGGGAGGCCTGGTGTACTGCAATTCATGGGGTCGCAAAGAGTCAGATACGACTGAGCGACTGAACTGAACTGATAGTTACATGATCTATCGAATAAATTTAAAGATGACAAGAAACAAATGGCTACTTTTCCCCCTAATTACAAAATAATTCACTTCTCAGGGTGGTTTACAGGTAAATATGAATTTTAGTCCTAGGCTTTAGGTATTTTTAAAAAATGTATAAAATGTTTATTTTGTTATCAAGACTATCACTAATCCTTCTAAAATTAAAACTTTCAAAGATGATTCAAAATAATTTAAGTGAATAACTGTAGCTTAAGATTGAAGTAGCTTTTTTATTTTTCTCTAAGCCCCCAAATTCATTATTTTACAAAGACTTTTAATCATGGGTATATGGCGACTTCATTTCTTTAAAATTTTAGTTCTATGATAATCATTTTCTTTATATTCAGATCATCCTTTATATAATAAATAGAATTCTATCTAGTATTTTACTTACTGAGTTACCAAATAGTTTCCATTAATTTTAACATATACTTTGGAATAGTTACAGTATTTTTCTGTTATTTGAAAAACTATCTTTGTAAATTCATCAGGACCTGTGGCCTTTATTACAGATAAGTTTTACTTTTTTTCAATTTTTTCTGTTATTGGGCTGTTATGATTTTCTATTACTTCATGGTCAACGTAAAGAATTTCTATGGTCCTACAAGGTATTGTTGTTGTTTGGTGACTAAGTGGTGTCTGACTCTTTTGCAACCCCATGTACTATACCTCACCAAGCTCCTCTGCCCATAGTATTTTCCAGGCAAGAATACTGGAGTGGGTTCCCATTTCTTTCTCCAGGGGATCTTTTTGACCCAGGGATCAAACCTGTGTCTCCTGCTTTGGCAGGTGGATCTTTACCACTGAGTCACATGGGAAGTCCCCCTACAATGTATATCTATTTCATCTTTTCTTTTTTTTTTTTTGCTCTAAGGTTGTATACACCGCTTGATACTTAAAAAAAAAAAAAAAAACTCAGTATCTACAGCTATGTTCTAATTCTTATTTCAAAGTTATTTATAACATTGCTCTTTTCCTTGATCAAACATGGCAATATATTTATTCATTTTCTGGTCTTTTCAAAGGTTCAGCATTTGATTTTATAATACATATTTTGTTTCATCACCATTTATTTAGTAATATCTGCTTTTATCTATATAGCTTCCTTCTTTATCATTTGCTTAGATCTATTAATGTGTGTGTGTGTGTGTCTGTGTGTGTGTGTATGTTTTAATTCCCATTCTCCAGGGGATCTTCCCGACCCAGGGACTGAACTCAGGTCTCCTGCATTAGAGGTGAGTCTGAGACACCAGGGAATCTGTGTGTTTTAATGACCCTACTTTTTTCTCAGAATCCCATTATACCAATATCTTGCTTCTTTTGACAGATCATTTCTTTGTACCCCACCATTTGATGTATTAAAGTGAACACTTGACAGAAAAATGATTTTTTCCAAGGGAATGCTTTTAAGAGAATTGTACTTTACTCTTTGATTGCATCATATATTGATCAGAGAAAATTACTTGTGTGAGTTCTCATTTCACATTTTAACAAATTTTTGGAGTAATACATGGTAAATACGTCACAGATGGATGAAAATAAGAGACAAAACAGATAGAGACATATAAAATGTGTGCTTGGGCTTGTTAAATGTTTTACTGAGATTTCAAATAGTCTTTATTGCCTATTAGCTGTCAATCTCTGAGAAAGTTGTGTTGAGTTGCTGATTTTTTCCACTAACAGTTTCTGACTCATACACATATACTTCTAAATTGATGCTAGGTTTAGGATTCTAATAGATTCTTACTAATGTTTCTCTACTAAATATCATCCTTTGTCATAGTTTTGGCTTGAATTCTATTATCATTCTGCCTATTTTTGTTCTAACGTTTCCCTGGTATGGCATTCTCCATCTTATTTCCAAATTTTCTCTTTATGACTTTTTCATATCAGCTTATTATTTTCTTGATATTCTTATATTTGTTAAAGCATGTATTGCTTATTCTATTAACTCTATTTTCTGAGTAATATTTTTTCTGACATAGGTGCCTTTATAAAAATTGTCCTCAAAGAGTGGGTGATTTTTTTGTTTCTACTTAATATTTAACTTAAGGATTTAGATTAAATGGTATTATACTTCCATAATCAAACAGGCATTCCCATTCATCAGTGAATACAGTTTCTAATACTAAAAGTCTATTTCCAGGACTAGGTATGCAAGTACCTGAGGAATGGCCACTTCAGCAAGGAGGAAGAGGGATGCTTTGCCACTGGATGTGATGGTTCAGTTACATTTGCTATTTTCTCTGTAGTCTGACATGTCAATGATGAAGTCAGAATTAGGAGTAACATACTCTGAACCCCAGGTCTGATTTTTATCCACTACCCTACTCAATATTTCACTGAAATTGTTCAGATTTGCCTTCGTCATTTGGTCCTAATTAAAAATAGCTTACGGTATATGCAAATCTGTACAATTCATGAGAATGACTGCAACATTTTCGAAATCAATATTCTCATATCTGCTACATCCTTTCATATGTTTACCTGCCATCTGTAATGTCTTCGTTTCTGGGGTGTCTATCTAAATTTTTTTTTCCAATTTAGATAGACAGTTTTGACAGAATGTGGTCCACTGAAGAAGGGAATGGCAAACCACTTAAGTATTCTTGCCTTGAGAACCCCATGAACAGTATGAAAAGGCAAAATGATAGGATATTGAAAGAGAAACTCCCCAGGTCAGTAGGTGCCCAATATGCTACTGGAAATCAGTGGAGAAATAACTCCAGAAAGAATGAAGGGATGGAGCCAAAGCAAAAAGAATAACCAGCTGTGGATGTGACTGGTGATAGAAGCAAGGTCCGATGCTGTAAAGAGCAATATTGCATAGGAACCTGCAATGTCAGGTCCATGAATCAAGGCAAATTGAAGTGGTCAAACAAGAGATGGCAAGAGTGAATGTTGACATTCTAGGAATCAGCAAACTGAAATAGACTGGAATGGGTGAATTTAACTCAGATGACCATTATATTTACTACTGTGGGCAGGAATCCCTCAGAAGAAATGGAGTGGCCATCATGGTCAACAAAAGAGTCTGAAATGCAGTACTTGGATGCAATCTCAAAAATGACAGAATGATCTCTGTTCGTTTACAAGGCAAACCATTCAATATCACAGTAATCCAAGTCTATGCCCCAACCAGTAATGCTGAAGAAGCTAAAGTTGAACAGTTCTATGAAGACCTATAAGACGTTTTAGAACTAACACCCAAAAAAGATCTCCTTTTCATTATAGGGGACTGGAATGCAAAAGTAAAAGAAACACCTGGAGTAACAGGCAAATTTGGCCTTGGAGTACAGAATGAAGCAGGGCAAAGACTAATAGAGTTTTGCCAAGAAAATGCACTGGTCATAACAAACACCCTCTTCCAACAGCACAAGAGAAGACTCTATACATGGATATCACCAGATGGTCAACACCGAAATCAGATTGATTATATTCTTTGCAGCCAAAGATGGAGAAGCTCTATACAGTCAGCAAAAACAAGACCAGAAGCTGACTGTGGCTCAGACCATGAACTCCTTATTGCCAAATTCAGACTTCAATTGAAGACAGTAGGGAAACCACTAGACCATTCAGGTATGACCTAAATCAAATCCCTTATGATTATACAGTGGAAGTGAGAAACAGATTGAAGGGCCTAGATCTGATAGATAGAGTGCCTGATGAACTGTGGAATGAGGTTCGTGACATTGTACAGGAGACAGGGATCAAGACCATTCCCATAGAAAAGAAATGCAAAAAAGCAAACTGGCTGTCTGGGGAGGCCTTACAAATAGCTGTGAAAAGAAGAGAAGAGAAAAGCAAAGGAGAAAAGGAAAGATATAAACATCTGAATGCAGAGTTCCAAAGAATAGCAAGGAGAGATAAGAAAGCCTTCTTCAGCAATCAATGCAAAGAAATAGAGGAAAACAACAGAATGGGAAAGACTAGGGATCTCTTCAAGAAAATCAGAGATACCAAAGAACATTTCATGCAAAGATGAGCTCAATAAAGGACAGAAATGGTATGGACCTAACAGAAGCAGAAGATATTAAGAAGAGATGGCAAGAATACACAAAAGAACTGTACAAAAAAGATCTTCACGACCCAGATAATCACGATGGTGTAATCACTGACCTAAAGCCAGACATCCTGGAATGTAGTCAAGTGGGCCTTAGAAAGCATCACTATGAACAAAGCTAGTGGAGGTGATGGAATTCCAGTGGAGCTATTCCAAATCCTAAAAGATGATGCTGTGAAAGTGCTGCACTCACTATGTCAGCAAATTTGGAAAACTCAGCAGTGGCCACAGGACTGGAAAAGGTCAGCTTTCATTCCAATCCCAAAGAAAGGCAATGCCAAAGAATGCTCAAACTACTGCACAATTGCACTCATCTCACATGCTAGTAAAGTAATGGTCAAAATTCTCCAAGCCAGGCTTCAGCAATATGTGAACCGTGAACTTCGTGATGTTCAAGCTGGTTTTAGAAAAGGCAGAGGAACTAGAGATCAAATTGCCAACATCTGCTGGATCATCAAAAAGCAAGAGAGTTCCAGAAAAACATCTATTTCTATTTTATTGACTATGCAAAGCCTTTGACTGTGTGGATCAAAATAAACTGTGGAACATTCTGAAAGAGATGGGAATATCAGACCACCTGACCTGCCTCTTGAGAAATTTGTATGCAGGTCAGGAAGCAACAGTTAGAACTGGACATGGAACAACAGACTGGTTCCAAATAGGAAAAGGAGTTCAAAGGCTGTATATTGTCACCCTGTTTATTTAACTTATATGCAGAGTACATCATGAGAAATGCTGGACTGGAAGAAACACAAACTGGAATCAAGACTGCCAGGAAAAAGACAATACCCTAATCAAGACCATTCTGGTGTATAATTCATGGGAATCAAAATAAAAGAACTGAACTGAAGTTACATGATCTATCAATAAATTTAAAGATGACAAGAAACAAATGGCTACTTTTCCCTAATTACAAAATAATTCACTTCTCAGGGTGGTTTACAGGTAAATATGAATTTTAGTCCTAGGCTTTAGGTATTTTTAAAAAAATGTATAAAATGTTTATTTTGTTATCAAGACTATCACTAATCCTTCTAAAATTAAAACTTTCAAAGATGATTCAAAATAATTTAAAGTGAATAACTGTAGCTTAAGATTGAAGTAGCTTTTTATTTTTTTCTAAGCCCCCAAATTCATTATTTTACAAAGACTTTTAATCATGGGTATATGGCTTACTTCATTTCTTTAAAATTTTTAGTTCTATGATAATCATTTTCTTTATATTCAGATCATCCTTTATATAATAAATAGAATTCTATCTAGTATTTTACTTACTGAGTTACCAAATAGTTTCCATTAATTTTAACATATACTTTGGAATAGTTACAGTATTTTTCTGTTATTTGAAAAATATCTTTGTAAATTCATCAGGACCTGTGGCCTTTATTACAGATAAGTTTTACTTTTTTCAATTTTTTTCTGTTATTGGGCTGTTATGATTTTCTATTACTTCATGGTCAACGTAAAGAATTTCTATGGTCCTACAAGGTATTGTTGTTGTTTGGTGACTAAGTGGTGTCTGACTCTTTGCAACCCCATGTACTATACCTCACCAAGCTCCTCTGCCCATAGTATTTTCCAGGCAAGAATACTGGAGTGGGTTCCCATTTCTTTCTCCAGGGATCTTTTTGACCCAGGGATCAAACCTGTGTCTCCTGCTTTGGCAGGTGGATCTTACCACTGAGTCACATGGGAAGTCCCCTACAATGTATATCTATTTCATCTTTCTTTTTTTTTTTTTTGCTCTAAGGTTGTATACACCGCTTGATACTTAAAAAAAAAAAAAAAAACTCAGTATCTACAGCTATGTTCTAATTCTTATTTCAAAGTTATTTATAACATTGCTCTTTTCCTTGATCAAACATGGCAATATATTTATTCATTTTCTGGTCTTTTCAAAGGTTCAGCATTTGATTTTATAATACATATTTTGTTTCATCACCATTTATTTAGTAATATCTGCTTTTATCTATATAGCTTCCTTCTTTATCATTTGCTTAGATTTATTAATGTGTGTGTGTGTGTGTGTGTCTGTGTGTGTGTGTATGTTTTAATTCCCATTCTCCAGGGGATCTTCCCGACCCAGGGACTGAACTCAGGTCTCCTGCATTAGAGGTGAGTCTGAGACACCAGGGAATCTGTGTGTTTTAATGACCCTACTTTTTTCTCAGAATCCCATTATACCAATATCTTGCTTCTTTTGACAGATCATTTCTTTGTACCCCACCATTTGATGTATTAAAGTGAACACTTGACAGAAAAATGATTTTTTCCAAGGGAATGCTTTTAAGAGAATTGTACTTTACTCTTTGATTGCATCATATATTGATCAGAGAAAATTACTTGTGTGAGTTCTCATTTCACATTTTAACAAATTTTTGGAGTAATACATGGTAAATACGTCACAGATGGATGAAAATAAGAGACAAAACAGATAGAGACATATAAAATGTGTGCTTGGGCTTGTTAAATGTTTTACTGAGATTTCAAATAGTCTTTATTGCCTATTAGCTGTCAATCTCTGAGAAAGTTGTGTTGAGTTGCTGATTTTTTCCACTAACAGTTTCTGACTCATACACATATACTTCTAAATTGATGCTAGGTTTAGGATTCTAATAGATTCTTACTAATGTTTCTCTACTAAATATCATCCTTTGTCATAGTTTTGGCTTGAATTCTATTATCATTCTGCCTATTTTTGTTCTAACGTTTCCCTGGTATGGCATTCTCCATCTTATTTCCAAGTTTTCTCTTTATGACTGTTTTTCATATCAGCTTATTATTTTCTTGATATTCTTATATTTGTTAAAGCATGTATTGCTTATTCTATTAACTCTATTTTCTGAGTAATATTTTTTCTGACATAGGTGCCTTTATAAAATTGTCCTCAAAGAGTGGGTGATTTTTTGTTTCTACTTAATATTTAACTTAAGGATTTAGATTAAATGGTATTATACTTCCATAATCAAACAGGCATTCCCATTCATCAGTGAATACAGTTTCTAATACTAAAAGTCTATTTCCAGGACTAGGTATGCAAGTACCTGAGGAATGGCCACTTCAGCAAGGAGGAAGAGGGATGCTTTGCCACTGGATGTGATGGTTCAGTTACATTTGCTATTTTCTCTGTAGTCTGACATGTCAATGATGAAGTCAGAATTAGGAGTAACATACTCTGAACCCCAGGTCTGATTTTTATCCACTACCCTACTCAATATTTCACTGAAATTGTTCAGATTTGCCTTTGTCACTTGGTCCTAATTAAAAATAGCTTACGGTATATGCAAATCTGTACAATTCATGAGAATGACTGCAACATTTTCGAAATCAATATTCTCATATCTGCTACATCCTTTCATATGTTTACCTGCCATCTGTACGTCTTCGTTTCTGGGGTGTCTATCTAAATTTTTTTTTCCAATTTAGATAGACAGTTTTGACAGAATGTGGTCCACTGAAGAAGGGAATGGCAAACCACTTAAGTATTCTTGCCTTGAGAACCCCATGAACAGTATGAAAAGGCAAAATGATAGGATATTGAAAGAGAAACTCCCCAGGTCAGTAGGTGCCCAATATGCTACTGGAAATCAGTGGAGAAATAACTCCAGAAAGAATGAAGGGATGGAGCCAAAGCAAAAAGAATAACCAGCTGTGGATGTGACTGGTGATAGAAGCAAGGTCCGATGCTGTAAAAAGCAATATTGCATAGGAACCTGCAATGTCAGGTCCATGAATCAAGGCAAATTGGAAGTGGTCAAACAAGAGATGGCAAGAGTGAATGTTGACATTCTAGGAATCAGCAAACTGAAATAGACTGGAATGGGTGAATTTAACTCAGATGACCATTATATTTACTACTGTGGGCAGGAATCCCTCAGAAGAAATGGAGTGGCCATCATGGTCAACAAAAGAGTCTGAAATGCAGTACTTGGATGCAACCTCAAAAATGACAGAATGATCTCTGTTCGTTTACAAGGCAAACCATTCAATATCACAGTAATCCAAGTCTATGCCCCAACCAGTAATGCTGAAGAAGCTAAAGTTGAACAGTTCTATGAAGACCTATAAGACGTTTTAGAACTAACACCCAAAAAAGATGTCCTTTTCATCATAGGGGACTGGAATGCAAAAGTAAAAGAAACACCTGGAGTAACAGGCAAATTTGGCCTTGGAGTACAGAATGAAGCAGGGCAAAGACTAATAGAGCTTTGCCAAGAAAATGCACTGGTCATAACAAACACCCTCTTCCAACAACACAAGAGAAGACTCTATACATGGATATCACCAGATGGTCAACACCGAAATCAGATTGATTATATTCTTTGCAGCCAAAGATGGAGAAGCTCTATACAGTCAGCAAAAACAAGACCAGGAGCTGACTGTGGCTCAGACCATGAACTCCTTATTGCCAAATTCAGACTTCAATTGAAGACAGTAGGGAAACCACTAGACCATTCAGGTATGACCTAAATCAAATCCCTTATGATTATACAGTGGAAGTGAGAAACAGATTGAAGGGCCTAGATCTGATAGATAGAGTGCCTGATGAACTGTGGAATGAGGTTCGTGACATTGTACAGGAGACAGGGATCAAGACCATTCCCATAGAAAAGAAATGCAAAAAAAAACTGGCTGTCTGAGGAGGCCTTACAAATAGCTGTGAAAAGAAGAGAAGAGAAAAGCAAAGGAGAAAAGGAAAGATATAAACATCTGAATGCAGAGTTCCAAAGAATAGCAAGGAGAGATAAGAAAGGCTTCTTCAGCAATCAATGCAAAGAAATAGAGGAAAACAACAGAATGGGAAAGACTAGGGATCTCTTCAAGAAAATCAGAGATACCAAAGAACATTTCATGCAAAGATGAGCTCAATAAAGGACAGAAATGGTATGGACCTAACAGAAGCAGAAGATATTAAGAAGAGATGGCAAGAATACACAAAAGAACTGTACAAAAAAGATCTTCACGACCCAGATAATCACGATGGTGTAATCACTGACCTAAAGCCAGACATCCTGGAATGTAGTCAAGTGGGCCTTAGAAAGCATCACTATGAACAAAGCTAGTGGAGGTGATGGAATTCCAGTGGAGCTATTCCAAATCCTAAAAGATGATGCTGTGAAAGTGCTGCACTATGTCAGCAAATTTGGAAAACTCAGCAGTGGCCACAGGACTGGAAAAGGTCAGCTTTCATTCCAATCCCAAAGAAAGGCAATGCCAAAGAATGCTCAAACTACTGCACAATTGCACTCATCTCACATGCTAGTAAAGTAATGGTCAAAATTCTCCAAGCCAGGCTTCAGCAATATGTGAACCGTGAACTTCGTGATGTTCAAGCTGGTTTTAGAAAAGGCAGAGGAACTAGAGATCAAATTGCCAACATCTGCTGGATCATCGAAAAAGCAAGAGAGTTCCAGAAAAACATCTATTTCTATTTTATTGACTATGCCAAAGCCTTTGACTGTGTGGATCAAAATAAACTGTGGAACATTCTGAAAGAGATGGGAATATCAGACCACCTGACCTGCCTCTTGAGAAATTTGTATGCAGGTCAGGAAGCAACAGTTAGAACTGGACATGGAACAACAGACTGGTTCCAAATAGGAAAAGGAGTTCGTCAAGGCTGTATATTGTCACCCTGTTTATTTAACTTATATGCAGAGTACATCATGAGAAATGCTGGACTGGAAGAAACACAAACTGGAATCAAGACTGCCGGGAAAAATATCAATAACCTCAGATATGCAGATGATACCACCCTTATGGCAGAAAGTGAAGAGGAACTCAAAAGCCTCTTGATGAAAGTGAAAGTGGAGAATGAAAAAGTTGGCTTAAAGCTCAACATTCAGAAAACGAAGATCATGGCATCCGGTCCCACCACTTCATGGGAAATAGATGGGGAAACAGTAGAAACAGTGTCAGACTTTATTTTTCTGGGCTCCAAAATCACTGCAGATGGTGACTGCAGCCATGACATTAAAAGACACTTACTCCTTGGAAGGAAAGTTATGACTAACCTAGATAGCATATTCAAAAGCAGAGACATTACTTTGCCAACAAAGGTTCATCTAGTCAAGGCTATGGTTTTTCCTGTGGTCATGTATGGATGTGAGAGTTGGACTGTGAAGAAGGCTGAGTGCCGAAGAATTGATGCTTTTGAACTGTGTTTTTGGAGAAGACTCCTGAGAGTCCCTTGGACTGCAAGGAGATCCAACAAGTCCATTCTGCAGGAGATCAGCCCTGGGATTTCTTTGGAAGGAATGATGCTAAAGCTGAAACTCCAGTACTTTGGCCACCTCATGGGAAGAGTTGGCTCATTGGAAAAGACTCTGATGCTGGAAGGGATTGGGGGCAGGAGGTGAAGGGGACGACAGAGGATGAGATGGCTGGATGGCATCACTGACTTGATGGACATGAGTCTCAGTGAACTCCAGGAGTTGGTGATGGACAGGGAGACCTGGCATGCTGCGCTTCATGGGGTTGCAAAGAGTCGGACACGACTGAGCGACTGATCTGATCTGATCTGATCTAAATTTTGTGGGTTTTTTTAAACTAGATCATTTATTTAAATTATTGAGTTTTAAGAGTTGTTTATATATTTGGGGTTAAAGTGAAAGTGTTAGTCACTCAGTGGTGTCTAACTCTTTGCGACCCCAGAGACTATAGCCTGCCAGTCTTCTCAGTCCATGGGATTTCCTAGGTAAGAATACAGGAGTGGGTTGCAATTTATTTCTCCAGGGTATCTTCCCGACCCAGGGATCGAACCTGGGTCTTCTGCATTGCAGGCAGATTCTTTACCATCTGAGCTATTCTGGATACAAATCCTTTAACAGATATATTATGCAAATATTTTCTCCTGGTTCTTGAGTTGGTTTTTAATTCTCTTAACAATACCTTCTAATTGAAAATTTCTTTAACAATACCTTTCTTGACAATACCAACAACTTAAATTTTATTATCATTTTCTACTATCATTCATGCATTTTACATTCAGTCTAGGAAATCTTGGATTAACCCAAGCTCTCAAGCATTTTCTTCTATATTTTAAAAGAGTATAATAATTTTAGCTCTTACATTTAGAATTATGGTGCATTTTTGAGTTGAGTTTTGAGTGTGAATTTTGAGTATGATAGGAAGCGTCAGGGTTGATTTTTTGCATAGAGTATCAAATTCTTATAGTACCACTTACTAAAAGGACTAGCCTTTCTCCATTGAGTTTCCCCAGCACAACTATTGAATATCAATTGGCTATACACTTGTGGGCCTATTTCTGACCTTTATCCTATATTTCATTGCTTGGCATATCAATACTTATACTAAAATCATCTTGGTTACTATATCTTTATAGCAAGTTATGATATGAAGTAGCAACATAAACCTTCCAACTTTGTTCTTGGTTTTCAATTTTGCTATTCTATCCTGTCTGTATTTTCATATAGATCTTACAATTAAATCATCAATTTAAAAAAACCACTAACATTTTAACTGGGATTGTGTTACAACCGTGTAACAATTTGGGGAAAAATGACATCTTTAAAGTGTTGAATCCCTAACCACATGACCATCGTATACCATTCTATTTAAATCTTTATGTTCTCTGAGCAACATTTTGTATGTTTTAGAATCCAGTTCTTACACAAATTGTGTTAAATTTGACTCTAAGTATTTCATGATTTTGATGCTATCATAAATATTGTTTTTGAATTTTAGTTTTCAATTGCTCACTGCTGCTATATAGAGATACAATTGATATTTTCCTGGTAACCTTACATCTTCTCACCTACTAAAGTCATCTATTCATTTTAGAAGCCTTCCTTGGTGGCACTAATGGTAAAGAACCTGCCTGCCAACGCAGGAGACATGAGACGTGGGTTCAATCAATCCCTGGGTCAGGAAGATCTCTGGAAGAGGATATGGCAACCCACTCCAGTCTTCTTGCCTGGAGAATTCCATGGACAGAAGAGCCTGGTGGGCTGTATAGTCAGTCCATAAAGTCACAAAGAGTCAGACACCACTGAAGTGACTTAGCATGCATACATGTAGGATTTTTTACACAGATAAGCATTTTGTCTGTGAATGAAGACTAATCACTCCAGTGTCTCCTGGCACCATGTTCTATTTTGAACTCTTATTACGGGCTCACTCTCTTATTTGCCATGGTCCATCTTGCCACAAAACCTTGTTTTTCTCTTTGTTTGAAACTCTCTTTCCTATACTATTTACCAACTGAATGATTGATTGATTATGCTTCAGATCTCAGGTCAAATATAACTTCCTCAGGGAAGCTTTCTCTAGGATAATTCTCCATGTCATCCCTTTCATTCAATTATTTTTCATTAATCCAGCCAACAAATATGAAGTACCTACTATTAAATGCCTACTCTGTGCCATGGTTCTTTCATAGTCCATCTTTGTTTCCTAGTACTTATCATTATTATAATTTTATGTTTATCTCCAGGATTATTTGACCACTACTCCTCTCCTGTAGATTGTAACCTTCAGGAAAATAAGAACCATGATTGGTTCTGTTCTTCTTTGCTGTCCATGCCCAGTTGAAGGCTGTTAACAAGGCAGGTACTATTAAATACTTACTGAATAAACAAATGAGCCCAAAGAAAATACACGTCCAGAGATGGAGGAAACATTTTGGAGTAGGGGTGACTTATATAATGCTATTCAACACACTGCACAAAAAGACCGCTCCACTGACTCTGTAACCAGAATTTAACTGCTGTATGTATGAAAATGGATCGGAAACATTTTTCAACTGTAATTCTAAGGAAGTTCTAGGAGACGGAATTTAGAGGTTGGGATGCAGACTCTAAGCATGAGGAGTTAAAAATTCACAAATAAAACATTTAATTGGATAAAAACAGATGCTGCAACTTCATATTAGACTAAAATAACAATATTTTCTTGTCAGATGAAAAAAAAATTAATCCCATAGACCATTGCTAAGTCACTTCAGTCATGTCCAACTCTGTGCGACCCCATAGACGACAGCCCACCAGGCTCCCCCGTCCCTGGGATTCTCCAGGCAAGAACACTGGAGTGGGGTGCCATTTCCTTCTCCATAGACCATTAGACCATTAGATGCCCTTAAAATTATACCTGTACCTTTTCTAGTTCATGAGTCATTAGGATCTAATTGACCTCAAAACAAACAGGCAAATGCAATAAACTTGAAATGACTTGCTCAACAAGGTCTTGAATTTATAGGAAATAGCCCGGTTTTGTTCTATTTCAGAGAAAATTAAATAAGCTTAGCTTTGTTTTATCTTTTGAATAAGATAATATCCCAATACTTAAATCTGAGTATGAATTCACATGTTTTAATGCAAAACAAGCTACTCTTACATTAAAAAGTTTAATTTTAAAGGCATTATTTTTCAAGTGTCATTAACACAAGCCACACCTGCCATAATTTCCTGAGTAGTTTTATTTTATCTTTAATTATATATACACTGAATACCTTAACTCAGGTGCAAGAACATCATCACATTCTTATAATGCTTTAAACAAACTACTTTCGGGACATTTATCAAGGATATCTTTAATGGGAAAGGAAAAAGATAAACATGTCTCTCTTAGGAATCCTTTTCTCCTACACGCATCTCAATGTCAACACTTATTACTGCATATAAATGAAGCAAAAGAAGGAGGAAATTGTGTTGGTTTATTAAGCTTGGATAGAGGTAGCGTTACTATTTTTATCTGACATTTCAATAACAGAATGCCAGTTCAAATGCCATAGAAGTCTGAAAGCAGTGGCTGAGAAAAACATATTGTTTACCTGAAAATCATTGTGTATTTAAAGGCATTATGTTCTTCTTATATATGAGATTAGACGGTACTTAACATCAGACTGTCACAATCCAGGAACATTTTAAACTAAATTAGATATGAAATCAGTACAGCTATTTTTGTCATGAACCATAGATTTCCTTTAAAAATATATTCTACAGAAAAAAAATTATATATACATACACAATTGAACAGTTCTTAAAAGTTACTCAAGCCAGTGTCCTGAGAAGTGCAAAAAGAAATGATTTATGTGAGTTGAACCACTATCATACCAGGCAATAACCTGTAAAATTCAAATAAGCATTTTAGGAATTCCAAAATATGAATAAGTGTTATTTCATTTCAAGAAAAAAAATTAAAAACATGGGGGTTTTGGTGGAAAAAATCAGAACTTATTGTTTTTATTTGCAATTAAATGTCAAATGTAAGAATTCACATGGCACAGAGTGAGTTGAAGAAAACACAGGTGCCTAATTCGCAAACTACAAAAAAAACCAGTATAAAGATGACCATCTGGGGAGAGCTGGCTGACTTAATTTTCCTATGAGCTTACCGTCTGCTCCATATTTTTCTTCCAAACTCCACATTCTGACCTTGAGAGTGCATCTACATGTTTTGCTATGTGCACCTCCTTCTGAACATAAATGCAGGCAGATGCAATTATGCAAAGGATATTAATACAACAAATGACATACTGTGTTTTGTAGTTTATTTAATCTCAATTTTCTGAGTTTTTAAAGGTTTTATTTCTGATACTTTTTCAGCCTTTCACAACCATTTTATAAATTCCTAGACTTTCCATGATACATCTGTAAGTATCGACAGCATAGTTCTAGAGAACAAGTGTTTCTTTGAGAGGCTCACAAGGAGGCCCAAAGGCAGACCCGTGAGAACGTCAAGGAAAGGAGCCATAAACCTAGGACAGTACTCCTTATACGGACACAATGGACAGACGACAAAGCTGAAAAAGTAAGGAGTTTCCAGCTTACCACAATATACCGACTACCCAAGTATGCAGAGGATTTTAACTGACATCCTGCAGGATTTCTGAAAGAAGCATCACACTTTATTGACATGGGGAATTAATATGCTAAGAATAAAAACAGGTTTTACATAGGTTATCTTTTTATATCTCAGTCTAAATACTGAAAATGATGCTTACTTTCAAGTACTTGCTGCCGTGTTTTTTCTAAAACTAGTCTTTGGCCGTACCCCACATTATTTTTCTGGGGAAAAAAAAAAAAAAAAAAACCTGCAGCTATACTTCTTCAGTATCCCTAATTCATGCTCTACTCATTTCAAGATTATCCTCGTGCACTATATGCTACATGGTATCTGCGCTCCTAAAACTTGTTTCCAGCCTTGAATCAAGCCTTCCAGGTTAAAGCCCTAATTTAATTGTTGATTTACAATATTATATCGGTTTCAAGTGTGCTGCATAGTGTGTTGCTACGTTTTTTCATTACAATCATGAACCTATGGTTTCAGACAATAAAAGTATTCTCGGGGCAGAGGAACCCTAATTTACTCTTGGTTGTCTTCCAGCATCTTAAAGTTCACTAGGGGCTAAGCTAAGCTCATCAAGGCTGTGGACCCACATTTCCCCTTTGACTTTTTCCCTCTCCCATTCTCACCACCTATTAGTCAATAAGGCATGCCTATCATTATCTCTTCCTTCTTTTCCATTCTCAAAACTCCTTGTCAAATTCATGTAAGCTCATTCAGATTACAACGGTAAAATGACGACAGTCCAAAATTGTCAACTGTTTCAAAGAATAACAGGGTTCCTGGAATAAAGAGTTCCTAGATAGCATATTCAAAAGCAGAGACATTACCTTGCCAACAAAAGTTCGTCTAGTCAAGGCTATGGTTTTTCCTGTGGTCATGTATGGATGTGAGGGTTGGACTGTGAAGAAGGCTGAGCGCCGAAGAATTGATGCTTTTGAACTGTGGTGTTGGAGAAGACTCTTGAGAGTCTCTTGGACTGCAAGGAGATCCAACCAGTCCATTCTGAAGGAGATCAGCCCTGGGATTTCTTTGGAAGGAATGATGCTAAAGCTGAAACTCCAGTACTTTGGCCACCTCATGGGAAGAGTTGGCTCATTGGAAAAGACTCTGATGCTGGGAGGGATTGTGGGCAGGAGGAGAAGGGGACGACAGAAGATGAGATGGCTGGATGTCATCACTGACTCGATGGACGTGAGTCTGAGTGAACTCCGGGAGCTGGTGATGGACAGGGAGGCCTGGCGTGCTGCGATTCATGGGGTCTCAAATAGGCGGACATGACTGAGTGACTGAACTGAACTGAATGATCTGCATATTCCATACAATTTGTAGATTCACAAAGTATCTTAAAGGCTACACATTAAAGAAACATCTTTCAGTTTGTTTAGCCTGATGTTTGGGAAACCCGATATTTCCTAATTCATTTTACCACGGAAAGTTTTTCAAAGAGCATCCAATAAAATCTTCCAGAGTTATGTTTGTAAAGCATTCATCTTCCCCGTATATTAAATCTTGCAGCCAATTTTCAAACTAACCAATAAATATACAGCTCAGATGATTTCACTTCCCTGCTCAAAAGTTTAAAAAAATTTTTTTAAATTTCCTTGTTCTAGATTACCCATCAAACAAAGCTAAGCGCCTCTCACTGCAACCTACATGTTTAATCTTATCTTCCATGACTTCACTCATCTCTGTAGTTCACCGTATGTCAAGCCTAGGATCTACTGTACTATAACTGCTCATCTTCAAACCAAATAAGTGTGTTTCATCAAATAAATGCATACCATCATTTAGCAACGAATCAACCTTTCACACACAACTCTGATACTATGAACATCTCTTTAAAGACTTAATGGTTTCTCTACTATGCTATGGAGAAGGTGATGGCACCCCACTCCAGTACTCTTGCCTGGCAAATTCCATGGATGGAGGAGCCTAGTAGGCTGCAGTCCATGGGGTTGCTGAGAGTCGGACACGACTGAGGGACTTCACTTTCACTTTTTACTTTCATGCACTGGAGAAGGAAATGGCAACCCACTCCAGTGTTCTTGCCTGGAGAATCCCAGGGACGGCGGAGCCTGGTGGGCTGCTGTCCATAGGGTCACACAGAGTCGGACACGACTGAAGTGACTTAGCAGCAGCAGCAGCAGCAGCAACTATGCTAAAGAAAAATGTATTTCCTTTCTTGTCTCCATGATTTAAAAAACTGTACTCTAGATAAAGTTCAGTTCAGTCGCTCAGTCGTGTCTGACTCTTTGTGACCCCATGAATCGCAGCACACCAGGCCTCCCTGTCCATCACCAACTCCCGGAGTTCACTCAGACTCACGTCCATGGAGTCAGTGATACCATCCAGCCATCTCATCCTCTGTCGTCCCCTTCTCCTGCCTCCAATCCCTCCCAGCATCAGAGTCTTTTCAAATGAGTCAACTCTTTGCATGAGGTGGCCAAAGTACCTGCACTGAATATTTTTAGCAAATTAATTTGTCATTATTGCACTGTTTTCCTAAAATAAAGGTGGTATGTGGTACTTAGCATTAACTAAGCCAGATAGGAAATTGGTAAGTAGATGTAGAATGATCACATTACCTGTGATCACTTCATTTCTTAACCAGTGTCAAAATACATATTCTTATCCAATTTAAAAAAAGTAACATCTCCTGAAAATACTTCTAAACCTTACAATTTTTTAATTACAATTTTAACCGAAATGGTACTTATTGTTCAAGAAATAATTAGTTGTACATTTGCTTTTGGTCAGGCATTGGTACCAGGCAAAAAGCAGTCAATAAAATAGACACAGTTATCAGTGTAGTTCTTACCATTCTTACAGACACAGGAGTTCCAGGCATGCTGAGTATTTTATCTCCTTCTAGCTACTACTATACTATTTCTCTGAAAGCAAAAGTTATCCAAAAAAGTTGTCCATACTGTCACTAACATCTCTCTTCTTATTCTCTCTTGAGCCAATACCAATGAAGCTTTTACCACTATTTCAACCACTATTTCAACCAAGTGTCAGGACCATCAGTGACCTTCACACTGCTAACCACAATGGTCAATTCCCAGACAATGTCTTACTTCACCTGTTATTAATACCATTTCACATAGATAAATCTTTCCATCTTCTTAAAAGATTTTATTTACCTGGCTTCTGATCACCTCTCTCTAGTTTTCCTCCCTGGCTGGTGCTTCCACATCTTCTCAACCTTTAAGTGTTATAATTACCCAGAGCTGAGTCATCAAACATCACATCTTTACATCCTCCATATGCCTTTCAGTTCAGTTCAGTTGTTCAATCGTGTCCAACACTTTGTGACCCCATGGACTGCAGCACGCCAGGCTTCCCTGTCCATCACCAACTCCTGGAGCTTACTTAAACTCATGTCCACTGATTGGTGATGCCATCCAACCATCTCATCCTCTGTCGGTCCCTTCTCCTCCCGCCTTCAATCTTTTCCAGCATCAGGGTCTTTTAAAATGAGTCAGTTCTTCACGTCATGTAGCCAAAGTATTGGAGTTTCAGCTTCAACATCAGTCCTTCCAATGAATATTCAGGACTGACCTCCTTTAGGATGTACTGGTTGGATCTCCTTGCAGTCCAAGGGACTCTCAAGAGTCTTCTCCAACACCACAGTTCAAAAGCATCAATTCTTTGGTGCTCAGCTTTTTTTATAGTCCAACTCTCACATCCATACATAACTACTGGAAAAACCATAGCCTTGACTAGACGGATCCCAGACAGCTTTAAATACCATCTGCTGCTGTTGCTGCTAAGTCACTTCAGTCGTGTGCGACTGTGTGTGACCCCATAGACGGCAGCCCACCAGGCTCCCCCGTCCCTGGGATTCTCAAGGCAAAATACCATCTATATGTTGATAATTCCCATATTTGTATCTCCATCCTGGCCTCTTCTCTTGAGCTCCAGAGTTTTATATACATCTGCCAATTCAAACTCTCCACTGGAGTGTCTAATAGATATCTCTACAAGTCCAAACTCGGTATTTCTCCTGGATGTAACCCCTTCCCTTCTATGTTCTTCTAGAGTCTTTTCAATATCAGGTGAAATGGCATCTTGTCTGATTCTCAAACCAAAGACCTGATTCTCTATTAACCGCTTTGTTTCTCCTACACGTTATACTCAATCAAGCCTTCATCAAATCCTGCTGGCTAAGTCTTCCTAGCAAGTCCAGAATTTGACCACTTATCACTACCTTTCCTGTTACTACCCAGATCTGAACCCCCATCATCTTTGATATGGACGGATTCTTTTAATTACTTTCTAATCTCCCCGTCTACCTTTTACCCCTACTGTCAACACAGCTGCGAGAGCCCGTTCAAACTAAAAACCCTACCGCCTGTAGCTTTATCATCTTAAGAATAAAAGTCAAAGTCCTCAAAACAGCAGGCGTCGGGCTCCGCTGGGCGGAGGGCCCGTGGCCTACCTCAGGCTCTGCTGGGCGGAGGGCCTGTGGCCTACCTGCAGCGCTCGCTCCGGAGCTCGCTCGTCCACGCCACAGTCTAACCTGAGGCGGCCAGACGGCCCTCAGCGGCCGCAGTCACCCCGCATGGCGGCGGGTTACCTACAGCACCTGCGTGCTGACCGGGCGGCCTGGGACCCTGCCCCAACCACGCTGGCAGCTCTGAAAACTGCTGCGGGCAGACCTTCTGCCGCGGGGGCTAGGCTGGGCTGGGACAACCACACTGTCCTCAGACAGATGGGCGCCACCAGGCTAGGCCCCGGGCCCCAGACCAATGCGAAGCCCCTCTAGCCTGTCCGCGGGCCCACCCGCCGGGAGACTAGGCCTGCCGGCGCCGACAATCCCGAATCCCAGCCTCGGGCCGCACTTCCGGGAGCGGCCTGGCGCCGCCTCGCGGCTGCTCCTGGGGCTGCACCTGGCTTTCCGAGGACTCCCCATGCAGAGCCCACCCTGCGCCTTCTCCCTCCGCCCTGCCCGTCTCAGAGGTAACTGTGACAACTAAAACGACACCACTTGTCCGAGTGCGAGTTCGTGCTCAGTCGTGTCCGACTCTGCGACCCCATGGGCTGTGACCCGCCAGCTCTTCTGTCCATGGGATTCTCCAGGCAAGAATACTGAAGTGGGTTGCCATTTCCTCCTCCAGGGCATCTTTCCCACCCCAGGATGGAACCCAGGTCTCTTGCATTACAGGCACATTCTTTACCATCTGAGCCACCAGGGAAGCCCCCTCACCCCCCGCCCCCTCCGAAAAAAACTGGAGGCCCTAAAGTCTCTTTATCTTCATGGACTTCTACCCTTCCCATTGTTGACTGCCCCAGGCATACCAGGCCTCAGTGCTTTTCCTAAAATACTTTCAGAATATTATTCATTCAAGGCCTTTACCCTTGCCGTTTCCCCTGGGCCACTTTTCTCCACTTATCCTCAGGGAAAACTCCTTATTTACTAATATCTAATGCAGGAGGACTTCCTCAGATCCACCCCTACTTTCCTTGCCCTATGTTTCTCCAGATGACTTAAAATGATAGAAAGTACTATGTACTCACTTGTTTGTCTTGTCCGCCCTCCACCCTCACCTCACTAGAATATATGCTTCACAAGAGTTGAAATTATGTCTATGTTAACTGCTGAATCCCCAGGACCTAGAACAGGAGTTAAGACTTAGTAGGCACTCAAGAAATACTGGAGTGAGTACCTGAGTGAATTTACAAAAGGGCGGGCTCCCCAGATATCTCAAATGTAAAGAATCCTCCTGCCAATGCAGGAGATTCAATAGACGTGGGTTCAATTCCTGGGTTGGGAAGATCCCCTGGAGTAGGAAATGGCAACCCACTCCAGTGTTACCTGGAAAAGCCCATGGACAGAGGAGCCTGGAAGGCTACAGTCTATGGGGCCACAATGAGTCAGGCACAACTGAGTGACTGAACACACACACACAAAAGGGCATTATAAACTGCTAAGGAAGCATGAAACAGAGGGAACCAAACTAGTCTTAGAGAACAAGAAAAGACTCTGCGGAATCTGAAACCCAAATGCTAAAAAGACAAGTAGGAATTTGCCAAGAAAAGGGAGGAAGAAGAAGGGAAAGTTTCTCCCCACAAAGAGAACAGTGCTGACTCTGAGTTTGTTTCTTCAACAAACATTCATTAAACACCTGCAATGTGCCAGGCTGTGTTCTAGGCATTTGGGACGTACATAGTAAAAAGGAAAGGCCATACATAAATTATTTTTGGCATATGGTCAGTTCATAAAATTAAGAACATATTAAGATATATTTAAAATGTTGGAAAATGATAAGCCACCAAAGAGTTTAATGCAAAGAGTGACATGATCACTTTCACATTTCAGAAAATCAAAACTAAACATAAAGCTAACCCCGAGTTCCTGGCTGTTTTGATACTTAACCGACAATAGCTTCCATTCAGGTTCCACAGTCATTTCTAATATAAGCCTGTAGTATCAGATAAAGCAAAACAGTGCTAATTTTCCTATATGTAAATTGTTTAAATGGTCTTATAAATAGAAGTTCTCAAGTTTTTCAAAACTTTAATATAATTTAATGTCATTTTATTTTTTAAAAGTCTTTTTTCTTAGCATACTTACTATTTTTCAGTGTCATATTCTTTCCTTATAAGTTCTATTTTTTAGAGTACACTTTTAAATCATTATAAATATGTTTATGGTCTCTTTCTGATTTCTTCTATATTTCCCATTCTTCTCTATGAATTTCTGTTCCTTCTGCACAAAACACAGAACTCACTCACCCCCTGACTTGTCAGCACTGACTCACTCCTATGTTCTCCTCATTTGTTTCTAATGTTTATTTGTGAGCTCCCATTTGGCAGGGATTATTTCTTTGATGAGAAACCAGTGTGACTGGATGTTTCTTAAGAGTGCTTTCATTTTACTTCCTCTAGTCTGTCCTAGGCTTAGATTCATTTTATCTAAGTTCCTTGAGAGAAAGTGTTCTGAACTAACTCAGTGGTATATATTCAGACTCCAAGCTAAGTAATACAGTTTAGGGTACGGGTATAATGAAAATTTAAGATATTTCCTCCAGTACCTGCTTTGTCCCTAGCCATGGGCTTATTTCTCAGTCTATGACCACTTGGCATCCACTTCATCTCCCTCTGTCCTCACCTGCCAAGATGTCAGCTCAATATCAATGCCATTACAGCCTTCACTTCCCCTTTCATTCCTGGCACCTGGAGATTACGCTTTCTCACTTGCAATCCAAACTATAGAGAGTTTTTTAATTGTTAGATTTTTATCTGGCACATCTTGATGTTTGTAATCGGAGAGGTTCTGTGTTAGCTCGGTCTGCCATACTACGGATTCACTCAAATTAGTCTCTAAATAGAACTTTAATTTGAAATGTGAGCAACAACATAAAGACAGTCTGCCTAACCAAATAGTTGCTCAGATGTGCAAATAAATACCAAATATTAACCAGGCTGCAAAACTGCTTTCAAAGTCTACCTCCCCAACTGGGAATACACTTTCTTACTCAGTTAGGTTAGTGTGAATTACAGCTCACATAAGGATGAGTTAACTTTGCACAACAGTAATAGTAAAAGGTATAGAAACTCATCCAAGCAAAGAGGGAAGGTGAGCCAGGCTCACACCCAGCATGGCAGGAGAGACACTAGGTGCCATACAAGTGGGGAAAGAGAATTAGCTAAAGTGTTTAACTGCCTGAGGAGAGTCCAAACATGAGCTAACATGACAATATAAAACCTCTGGAGTGGTGAATAATTCCAGACCTTCTTTTGTTCAAGATTTTTTTTTTAAATGTGGGCCATTTTTCAAGTCTTTATTGAATTTGTTACAATAATATTTCTATTTTATATTTTGGTTTTTTGGCTGCGAGGCATGTGGGCTCTTAGGTCCCTGACCAGGGATCAAACTGGCAACCCCCACTTTGGAAGGCAGAATCTCAACCATTGGACCACCAGGGAAATCTTTCACACGCTTTTTTCACAAACTTTTACTAGGAGCTGATGAGAAAGAATGGATCACAGTTAAGAGTAAAAGTAAAAACCCATTACAGCTAGGAGACAGATAAAACACTTCTACCCCAAGGTGGGGGCTTCCCAGGTGGCTCAGTGATAAAGAATCCTCCTGCCAATGCAGGATATTCGGGTTCGATCCCTGAGTCAGGAAGATCCCCTGGAGGAGGAAATGGCAGTATTCCCCCAGTATACTCCAGTATTCTTGCCTGGGAAATCCCATGGACAGAGGAGGCTGGTGGGCTATAGTTCATGGGGTCTCAAGGATTTGGACACAACTGAGCATGTATACATGCACCCACCCCAGGGTGGAGTGAGAGGGAGGCAGGAAAGAGTGCTAACTCTGCAATCTTATACCAGTATTATTAGCAGCCCTCTACCACTGAAGAAGGGACAGGGAGCTCTCCCACCAAGACCCTCCAAGGATGAGGGAAAGGTTTAGTCTGGTAGACCGGGGAGAGACAGGATCACTGAGAAAGCCCATTCCTGAAACTCGGGAACAGGGTCTTCCTGAGACCAAGGCTGGGCTGGGACAACAGAGAAGCTCCTTTGTCTCCCACCACCAGGCTAGCAAGTACCAAGAACCAAGCAACAGTAGTCTACCTCTGGGGGACTGGAGAGAGCAAAGAGCAAGAACCATCTGGGACACTGTGTACAAGGAAGACTGCAAGCTGAGGGTCAAGCAACTCAAATGGTTAAACTGAATGCAAACTTAAAAGCCATTCTCTCTTTCCTATTTCTTTAATGCTCTGAAAGGTTGGCAGGCATTGTCTGTAAAGAGCCTGAGAGTAAATAGTATTCGCTTTACAGACCAAATGGCCTCTGTTGCAATTATTCAACTCTGCCCCTGTAGCCGAAAAGCAGCCATAGACGAATGAGCATGGCTGTGTTCCAATAAAACTTTACTTATAAACATGGAGATTTGAATTTAAAACAGTTGTCATATATCACAAATTATTTTTCTTTTTTATATTTCCAACCATTTTAAAATAATGTAAAAAAAAATCATTTTTAGCTCACAGGCTGAATTTGGTTTCGGGTCTATAACCAAGCCCTGGTTTAAAGTACGATTAGTAGCACTGACTTTTGCATTTATGACACAGAAATAGCAATAGCATAAAAGCCAAGAGGGAGCAGCCGGAAATATATTAAGGAAGGCTGTGACAAGTCAAAGACAAATACCGTAAACTCTACCCCCAACATTAAAAGAAAGACTTACAGCAAAAAGCCTTTCCCTTCTCCAGGGGATCTTCCCAACCCAGGGATCAACCCAGATCTCCCACATTGTAGGCAGATTCTTTACCATCTGAGCCACAAGGGAATCCCAAGAACACTGGAGTGGGTAGCCTATCCCTTCTCCAGCAGATATTCCTGATCCAGAAATTGAACCAGAGTCTCCTGCATTGCAGGTAGATTCTTTACCAACTGAGCTATTATGGAAGCCCAAAATAAGCAAAGGCTTATTAAATATTAGATCAGTAAAATATTATTTGAATGTAATATGCTTAGTTACAGCTCCTTTACATTTGGAAAAGGCATAATTTACAAATCTTTCACCTTGAAAGATACCCAGGAGAAACCTATAAGAAAAAAATAATTAAATGTATTTAAATAATTAAATGTATTTGAAAACAATGGAGAAAAATCCAAGAAAAGAAGCTTTGAAAACATGTTAGAACTTGTAAGACAAAGATTTCTTTCTTTTTGGCTGTTCTGTGTGGCATGTGGGATCTTAGTTCCCCAACAAGGGATCGAACCTGCATCCCCTGTGCTGGAAGCTCAAGTCCTAACTGCTGGACTGCCAGGCAAGTCCCAAGACAAAGATTTCTAAACCCACTGAGGGAAGAAATTAAACTAAGCAGGAAATTAGGCATACTTCAGTGTATATCTGTGTACAGCTAATCTTACCCACTGCTAATTTATTCAACTACTTAGGATAGAGGGTTGCTAAGGCCAAGATCATGTGATGAGTGCTACAATGTCCTAGCCTGCTGCTGCTGCTGCTGCGTCGCCTCAGTCGTGTCCGACTCTGTGCAACCCCATAGACGGCAGCCCACCAGGCTCCCCCATCCCTGGGATTCTCCAGGCAAGAACACTGGAGTGGGTTGCCATTTCCTTCCCAATGCATGAAAGTGAAAGTGCCTAAGGGATTTTCCAGGCAAGAGTATTGGAGTGGGGTGCCATTGCCTTCTCGGTCCTAGCCTAAATTCAGTCTGCTGTTCGACTCTAGCCCCATGACCCCATGGACTGCAGCCCACCAGGCTCCTCTGTCCATGGGATTTGCCAATGCAAAAGTGAAAGTGAGTTCTGGAGTGGACTGCAGTGTCCATTGCCAGGCAAGAGTTCTGGAGTGGGGTGCCATTGCCTTCTCCTAAGCCTAGGTGGCTTAAAATACAGACCTTTTTTTCTCACAGTTTTGGAGTCTGGGGAGTTCAAGATCAAGGTGCCAGCAAATTCAGCTTCTGGTGAGAATCTCTTCCCAGCTGGCAGCCATCTGCCTCCTGGATGTATACACACTCACACGGCAAGGACAGGGAGAGCCCTAGTGCTCTAGAGGTGGTTAGACAGTATCACCGACTCAATGGACATGAATTTGACCAAACTCTGGGGGACAGTGGAAGACAGAGGAGTCTAGTGTGCTACAGTCCATGGAGTCACAAAGAGTTGGACGTGACTTGGCAACTGAACGACAACAGTCACATCATGACCTCCACCCTCATGACCTCATCTAGCCCTAATTATTGCTTGAAGGCGCCACGTCCAAACTATACTGGGGCTTAGGACTTCAACATATGAATGGGAAAGGGAGAGACAAAAGCCTGCAGTCCATAGCATATACAATCTTAATATTTTGCTACACGAAGTTATCATTTGATGCCAAACTGTCAATACTTACAAGATGTAAGTCATCAGAAGAAATGAGTGTCTACATGATCCAGAATACCTTATTTATCCAGAGGTGTGTATCTGTCAACCTCAACAGACTAAAACAAGTCTGAAAAGCTGGTGGGATGCAGAATTTCCCTTTGAGCCATGCAAATAAAACCTCATCATTCCTTTAGTAACATGCACTGGTATACTGCTTTACTTATTTTATCTTCCACTATATTTTTACAAGAACTTCATTTTCCAGAGAACATTTTCTGTACCCAGAAAAGAGAAGGAAATAAATCCTGTATTTTCAGGTGAAAAATGGTTAAAAAAATTAACAATTTTGGCCTAAAGGAGTAATTTTCAGTTGCCTCACAGGAGGTTTGCTTAGGTGGTAGACAAATATGGCATAGCTCGGGCCACTGAAACACATGTTAAAACCCCAAGGCATTTAGTTTAATGATCATGGGTAAGCATAGTGTGTTTATACCCTTCAGGATATTTAGAGCCAATCTTGAAGGAAGAAAAAGAAGTCACAATTTTTCTTTTTGTGCCTGAAAAGTCAGGTTGTGCCGCACTTGTTCCACTTAAAGGAAAAGATTGTAGGGAAAGAGACCCAGGGCCCTGTTATCACTTTTTCAGCTCCCTCTGTGAGCCTGTCAACACTCCAAGTCTGTAAAGAAGTTTCACCTGTGCATGACAGATCAGTGAAAGAAAATCCGAATGTCACAGTCATTATCTCTTGGTTCCTTGGCACAGCATGGAAAGAAGGACCAGAATGTGGCTAGTACTTTCTTATAATTTCATATATTGGCATTCTCATCTTTTGTACTAAGAAAGTAATAAATATGATTAAGAGTAAGCACAACCGTGTATGAAACCCGTGCTCTTTTCAAATAATTGTGCTAGACTTTTAAAATATATCACAATTAGTCTTTACCAACATCAGTATATGTCCCTTCTGTAAGCTTTGACTTTCCCTTCTGTCTGGACAACGGACTCTCCTGGTGGTACCTCCTATCCGTCTGTCTGCTCTTTGAAGCCTCTGCAAGCACCTCTGTGCCTGCCATGCCTTACAAGTTCAAGTTCCCCAAAGCTTGTTACAGACCCTGTTATAGGCCTGTGTACTTGCTCTCTGCAGTGTATCACAGTGATTAAGCTCAAGGCCTCAATATCAACCAGCCTGAGTTCCAATCCCTTTATTTAGCCTTTTTCTGCCTCAATTCCTACGTCTTCAAAATACTAATAGCACCGACACCAGAGGTTTGTCTTCAGGACTGACTGAAATCAAATATGAGAACCTCTAAGCACAATGCCTGGTGTGCAGTAAATACTCAATATGTGTGAGCTGTTGCTAAAATACTCAAATTATGTTATCATAAATTATCTGATAATGTCTATCTTCCCTGGGCTGCACGCTTTACCCCTAGCCTTGGACTCTGTGCCTGGCACATGGCAGATTCTCCTTCTGTCTTGCATGGCTAAGAGAGGGAAGAACCAAAGGAATGCATCACCATACAAAGTGGGCATCACTACTGCTATATTAAGGATGAAAGAAATAGAATGCGGAGAAAGTAAGCAGCATTCTAAGCTCCCACAGATAGTAAGTGGCAGAACTGCAATTCAAATCCATATCTGTCTAAATCTGAAGCTTGTGCACTTCACATTTATTGCACTGGGAAAAATCCATGCCCTGGGGAGAAGGGGATGGGGAATAATCAATCAATATTGAGCAGCTTATTTAATAGTATGAACTTGGCGGTGTTCTAAGCACTTAAATACATTTTCTCATTTTTACAGTAAATTTAGGAGGAAGAGACTACTATTATTTGCAACTTTATAGATGAAAAGTAAAGGAAAGAGAGAAGATTTTAACAGGCTAAGGTTACAGAGCAAAGGAAGGGGCAGGTAGAGGTAGGATTTGAACCCAGATGTCTGGATCTAGTGCTCGCACCCCTGACTGGCACCTGTATGCCTCTCTCAGCATCATGGGATGCTTCACAATTAAACAGCACTAAACAAGAGTCAGAGAGTCACTCTTGGTTATATATTCCACAGTCAACTGTTTAATTATTATTTATTTTTAACTTTTTAAAAATAGCTGATTGTAGTACAGCTGATTAACAATATGTTGATAGGTTCAGGTGAACAGCAAAGGGACTCGCCCATACATGTACATATATCCATTCTCCTCCAAATTCCCCTCCCATCCAGGCTGTCACATACTATTGAGCAGAGTTTCATGTGCTATACAGTGGGACCTTGTTGGTTATCCATTTTAAACACAGCACTGCATACCTGTCCAACCCAAACTTCCTAACTATCCCTTCATCCCATTCTTCTCCCCTGGAAACCATAAGTTTGTTCTCTGAGTCTGTGAATCTGTTTTTGTTTTATAAATAAGTGCATTTGTATCATTTCTTTTGAGTTTCCACCTATAAGGGATGTCATACGATACTTCTCCTCTATCTGACTTCACTCAGTATGACAATCTCACAGTCCATCCATGTTAGTACACTTTTGATATCTGCAGATAAATAGAATAAAATAAAACCCCCAAACATCTACATAAATTCTGGTCCATGTCCTTAACAATTACTGAATCTTAAAAGTCCATCTATAACAACTTTTCCAATTTGTCATTCAACTTTTGCCTGTACTTTTCCAGTAATCCAGTAATAGGATGTTCATGAATTCCCGGAAGGCACCTGTTCTAATTTTAAACAGAATGAATGCAGGAAATTTTTTCTTGAATAAAAATTCTGTCATCCTGTATCCTTTGGTAACTTACCTAGGTTTATCCCCTGAAGCTATGTGGTATTTGAATGAAAAAAAATTAATTTATTCAGCCCACCTTTGAGCACTTATCTTTCAGGTACTGTGATAGGCAATGCATACACAAAGATGAATATAAATAACTTATGCTGCTAGGGTGACAGTAGTGTAAATGAAATTTTTCTATATTGTGTGGTACAGTTATGAAAAAATAATGTAACAGAAGCATCAAGAAAGAAGTGATTTGGGGAAAAAGGTAGCTGACACATTAGTAATTGTACAGGAAACTTTTTATTTTGACCTCCAGGCATCTCCAAGTGCTCCTTGCTTCTACAGAATACCAAAATAAACATGGTCTCTGCCTCTTAAGTGAATAATGCAAAGAAATAAGCAAAACAATGGAACGGGAAAGACTAGTGATCTCTTCAAGAAAATTAGAGATACTAAGGGAACATTTCACGCAAAAATGGGTACAATAAAGGAAAGAAATGGTAAGGACCTAACAGAAGTAGAAGAGATTAAGAAGAGGTGGCAAGAATACATAGGAGAACTATACAAAAAAGTCTCAATGACCAACACAACTACAATGGTGTGTTACTCACCTAGAGTCAGACATCCTGGAGTGTGAAGTCAAGTGGGCCTTAGGATGCATTACTATGAACAAAGATAGTGGAGGTGCTAGAATACCAGCTGAACGATTTCAAATCTTAAACATGATGCTGTTACAGTGATGCACTCAATATGCCAGTACATTTGGAAAACTCAGCAATGACCACAGGACTGGAAAAGGTCCATTTTCATTCCAATCCCAAAGAAGGGCAATGCCCAAAAATGTACAAACCACCATACAATTGTATTCATTTCCCATGCTAGCAAGGTAATACTCAAAATCCTTCAAGCTAGGCTTCAACAATATGTGAACTGAGAACTTCCAGATGTACAAGCTGGATTCAGATGAGGCAGAGGAACCAGAGATCAAATTGGCAACATCTGTTGGATCATAGAAAAAGCAAGAGAATTTCAGAAAAACATTCACCACCTCATTGACTACACTAAAGCCTGTAACTGCGTGGATCACAACAAACTGTGGAAAAGTCTTAAAGAGACAGAAATACCAGACCACCTTATCTGCCTCCTGAGAAACCTGTATGCAGGTCAAGAAGCAAGAGTCAGAATCAGACATGGAACAACAGACTGGTTCCAAATAGGAAAAGGAGTTTGTCAAGGCTGTATATTGTCACCCTGTTTATTTAGCTTATATGCAGAGTACATCATGAGAAACGCTGGACTGGAAGAAACACAAACTGGAATCAAGATTGCCGGGAGAAATATCAATAAGCTCAGAAATGTAGATGATACCACCCTTATGGCAGAAAGGGAAGAGGAACTAAAGAGCTTCTTGATGAAGGTGAAAGTGAAAAAGCTGGCTTAAAACTCAACATTCAAAAAATGAAGGTCATGGCATCCAGTCCCATCGCTTCATGGAAATAGGGAAAAAATGGAAACAGTGACAGACTATTTTCTTAAAATCACTGTGGACAGTGACTGCAGCCATGAAAAGAAAAGATGCTTGCTCCTTGGAAGAAAAGCTGTGACAAATCTAGACAGCATATTAGAAAGCAGAGACATCACTTTTCCAACAAAGGTCCATATAGTCAAAGCTATGGTTTTTCCAATAGTCATACAGATGTGAGAGTTGGACCATAGAGAAGGTTGAGTGCTGAAGAATTGATGCTTTTGAAATACTATGGCACTGAAGAAGACTCTTGAGAGTCCCTTGGACAGTGAGGAGATCAAACCCGTCAATCCTAAAGGAAATCAACCCTGAATATTCATTGGAAGGACTGATGCTGAAGCGGAAACTCCAATACGTTGGCCACATGATGAGAAGAACCGACTCATTGTAAATAAGACCTTGATGCTGGGAAAGACTGAGGGCATGAGGAGAAAGGGGTGACAGAGGATGGGATGGCTGGATGGCATCACTGACTCAATGGATATGAGTTTGCGCAAACTCCAGGAGATAGCATGGAGACCATCCACGGACAGGGAAGCCTGGCGTGTTGTAGTCCATGGAAAGATTAGGAAACGACTCAGCAACTGAACAGCAACTGCCTCTTGGTACCGTATACTTGAAGATAACAAACCTTATCTGGCCCTGCCTCCTGGCAGTATGGCAGGAGTACAGTTGACCCTCCATATTTGGGGGTTCAGCGTCTGCGGATTCAGCTGGGTTGAGTCACAGATGGGTTGCTTGAATCTCGGAATGCAGAACATAAGGGCCTAAGGATACAAATGATCAACTGTACCACACCTTTTTATATAAGGGACTAGAGCACCCAAGGATTTTGTTATCTGCAGGCAGTCCTGGAACCAATGCCCTGCAGATATCAAAGGATGCCTTTCTGGACTTTGAGGACTCAGAAAAAATAACTATCATTGTTAAATGGTTCCCATGTGTCAGGCCTGTTTTAAGTATTTTGCACATATTAACTAATTTAAAGTCCATCTAACTTGAGTTTAAATATTATTGCCATTTGTAATTCCCATTACTCTATCCCCTTCCCTTCTTTTGGTGAAAGATGATTCTTGGATAGAAAAAAAAAAAAAAAAACTAGATCATAATGAAATTTCGTTAACTATCACCACAATAGGCAAGTAAACAAAAATAGCAGAACCAGTTGGACTTGAAATAGCTACTGTGTTTCTAGAGGAACTTGAAAGTGAAAGTGAAGTCACTCAGTCACGTCCGACTCTTTGCAACCCCATGGACAGTAGCCTGCACCAGGCTCCTCCGTCCATGGGATTTTCTAGGCAAGAGTAGTGGAGTGGGTTGCCATTTCCTTCTCCAAGGGATCTTCCCAACCCAGGGATCGAACCCAGGTCTCCCGCATTATAGACAGATACTTTACCAACTGAGCCACCAGGGAAGTGACCACCAGTTTAATTTAGAAGCCCTTGTTTTCCAAGATAGATACCATCTGAGTATAACTTCAGTTTAAGTTTCAATTCAGCATAACTTTTTTCAAGTAGTCTTTGGGCACATTTACTTTTAATAGGCAAATCTTCAAATTCAGCTAGCACATTAGGTAGTAAAACTCAGTCATGGAGAATAAAAAACAACTCTATCACCTAGACCAGAGTTACCTTTGGCAACACTGATGTAATCAACATGACTTAAAGGTTGTCTTTTCATTTGCCAACCCAGAGTGATTTCAAATTAAAGCCATTCTAACTTGTTTATCAGGACACAGCTCTATCATTCATCCACTTGTGGTTAAAAGAAAAATAAGGCAGTATAGTTTACATGTGTGTTTGGGGTTGAGGGTAGGGGAAGATGTGGATTCTGCTTGGCTCTCATCCTGTCTCTTTTTCTAACCTTTTCAGTTGTCTTCTGGCATTAACTTGTCTGGTTCAATTAACAAGTTAAGATGGCAGGTGGATGTCGGCAATGGAAGTAGGGCTACAAGCCTCAACACTGGTAACTCACATCCCTTCTTGGCCCTGGAGAGCATTCCACATTTAGGTCTGCTACACACACACACACACACACAGAGCAACATGATTCATGATGATAGCTACCACTTTTACGTTATTACAGGTTGGAAGGCTTTTTTTTTTTTTTTAGCATTAAGAATGACTCTAAGCTAGCTAGTCCAACTAAGTCAATTTCATTCATCCATTTATTCAATCAATCAATATGAAGAGTGCACCAACCATGTACCAGACGATGCATTGAGCTCTATTCAAACAAATTCAGGATAGTCTCTGACCTAATGAAGACTTCATCCCAACAGACAAGTGTCAGAACTAAGTAAAGAGCTTTCTCCAAGAGAAAGCTTAGAATAGCGCCCCTAAAACTCAGTGTATATCTTCCAATTTGATACTACTCTCCAAATATTCTCTATTCCCTAATAAATAGCTAAACTCTACCTAGCAATTCTGAAAAAGTACTCCAAAAGCAAAAGCATTGCTTTCATAAATGACCAGCGTGCACCAAATACACCTCAGAGCTTAGATGGCTGGTGTAGGAAACTAGAAGGTATGCACCAAATTTCTGTTTCTTTTTCTGGAAGTTTGATCCTTAATTTTCAATTTCAATTCTAAAACTCTCATTAAATGGAAAATACCTTTTTCAATAATCAAGACTTTTTAGAAGTTTGGTCCCTTCTCTTTCCAACTTTTCATATCAGACAAAAAGAAAAGATGAATATGACACAATTCTGATTCCTGGAAAATATTCTCTAAGTATAGTGGAAAAAGAAACTCAAATATTGATTTCCAAAGAAAATTCAATACATGTATATATTTAAAGTGTTTAGTGAAACTTATGGAAAACAGGAGAAAGAGTGCAAATACTTAATGTTTGTAGACTAAAATATACCTGGCTGTAAAAAGATTTTAGGACAAGAGTCAGAAAATATAGTTAAACCCTCTTTCTGTCCTCCCCACCATGACTATCAGGACATACAACCTTAAAACAACATAAAGGCTAGTTTAATTTTTACTTTCCTTCTTCCTTAATCTCTCCTCATACTAAATAAATAAAAAAACAAAGAGAGAAAGAGAAGAGGAAAGTCCACTGGACTGTGAACAAAAGTAATTTTCAGGCAAATACAGATTTTATATAAACTGGTGAATATAGCTGATTAGAAAAGCTATAGGTTGCCCAAGGCTTGAATTGGGAAATACATAAAGTAATAAGCTCTGCTTGCCTTGGAAAGGGAAAAGGGAAGAGAGAAAAAGTTTAATGTATCACAAATTTTATGAAAAGTATGGCACTCATGGGATTTTCATTTGCAGTTAACTTTTGCACTCATTTCTTTTTCATAAGGTTGAAACCCACAAAATAAAAGCTCTTGGTTTTCTATTAGAATTTTTAAAGGGCAAAAGTTTTAATTTCTTACAGTAAAAACACATCAAAATTTGTTTAATCAATATTTTAGATTACAACTTATTTTAGAATTCAAGAAATCAAGATTTACATTTACATTTTTGCAAGGTATCCAAGTTGAATTTAACTCACAGAAAAGTTTGGTGGCTGTAACACCAGCATTTTATTTTATACTGGTGCCTAAATGCAGACTGTAAACCATTGATCATGTTATAAGGTCTCAAGTATTGAATATTACACAACTTCAATTACTCTTGGAAACTATTTTAATTATCCATTTTTCTCCAAGAGTTCATTTTTTGAGTCTTCTTTATAAGTCATGTAAACACTTCCTTATAAGTCATGATTAAAAAAAAATTCTGCTTAAAAATAAGGGTAAAAAGATAAGCTGAAGTAAAATTTTGAAGAATTCCATTGTATTATCTTTTCTGACCTTGAGATGGAAAGTGAAGGAGAGTTAGAGCTACTGGACTTAAGAAAAGTGCCTGAATCCATGCAATTCTTAAGACAGTGAAGTATTCCTATGTTCTTTGCTATGATGGTATTAAGTACATGGATTGGACACTGCTTTATTCCCTTGATTTTAGTTGAAGGTCATTCCTGGTGTAGAGATTAAGATCTGGGCAAAGGTGTAGGAATTACACTGAACATTATTCTGGAAGAGACTATTCACACTAATCTCCTTATCAGCATCTTCTCTTGGCCACAAGGGTAAATTACAGCTACTACTTTCTACATCACAGTCTAATATAAAATATTACACTGAAAATGAATATATCTCATCACCACTTGGGTTCCACATGTAAATCTACATATAGTGACATGTACATTATAATGTTCAGGATATATTTGAAAGTCTAATTATAATATACAGTGCTTTAGTCTAGCAATAAGAAGCAACCAGTTGCTCTATAGATTTTCTTGGTATCAGAGAAGGCAATGGCAACCCATTCCAGTGTTCTTGCCTGTAGAATCCCATGGACGGGGGAGCCCGGTGGTCTGCAGTCCATGGGGTCACTAGGAGTCGAACACAACTGAGCAACTTCATTTTCACTTTTCACTTTCATGCATTAGAGAAGGAAATGGCAACCCACTCCAGTGTTCTTGCCTGGAGGTATACTTATAACCAAATGCCTACTCCAAATACATCCTTAGTGTTGTTATTTCTTGGTGGTTTTTCTTTCCGATCATTTGCTTGGTTATGGATGTACTCATGGGATGGTGGCCAAGTTGCAGATGTAGAACTGCTCTTTCATGTATTCTTTGCTCTATTCATAATGTTTTTCCTAAGGGTCTTATTAACACATCAGAACGCAGATTAGATTTTACTTTCTCAGTGAGCCATCTAAGTAGGTCCTTCCTCATTATTCTCTATCTTTGTGTCATGTTCATTGTTTTCCGAGCATGTCATATTTTCAACTAACCTAAAATCCTAATTATAAATTACATCATCTGGCCCCTGGCCAGTTCACAAACCCTTTGCTGGTTTTTTTGGGGGGGCTTTTTGCCACTCTTCCCTGTGTTCACATTTTCACACTGACTTTCTTGATGCTCCCAGGACGCACGCGTGAGGTCCTTCTCTCGAGCACATTCCTCCAGATGTCTGTAAATTTTGCTTCCTTACTTTCCTCAGGTCTCTCCTCCCATGGCACCAATTCTTGACTATCAAGTTTCAAGTAGCACCACATCCCTCTCTTTGACCCAGTCTTAGTTCTTCTCACCAGCACTCATATACCTATGTGTTCAGTGTGTGGCTCTCATTGGTATGTCAACTCCATTAGCCTTTATCTACTTTGTTCATTAGGACCACCACATTGCTTAAAACAGTGCTTTCCAAAAGGCTGACACTCAATACTTAGTTGTGGAATGAACGAATTTCTTACTGATATTTTTCTGTGACTAGATTCTTAAAGACCATAAAAGCAGAAACTTTGTCTCTGGCATTCCTGTAACATCTTGTATACAGAAGGTGATAAATGAATATTTATTCAATGAATGAATGAATGATTTACATGAGCATGGGTGTGTGTGTTAAATCTCTTTCCCTCCTTAGATTCTAACTACCATGAAGACCATGAGGTAGTCTGTTCAGCTCACCAATATGCAGCAATCCCACAGTAGGGTCTGATTTGCTGTAAGTACTCAATGAGTAATCCTAAGGACAGGGGCAAGGAGGAACAGGAACTTACTATGACCAAAGCCACCAAGAGGCCCCCACAGAGTTAATCTGAGGTCTTAGTCGCAGAAGGAAAAGAGTTTAGGATATACACAGAGCAGTGAAAATGTGAAGCCATCCTGTTTGCCCTTTCAGGGGCCATCCAGGTTCCGGCAAAGGCTTGCTTCCAGCACAAGACCCAGGAAGCTAGTGCAGACTACTGAGCTTTACTTTCAGATGATATCTTTGGAATTCTGGGGGTGTTCCATCTTAATTTCAAGCTCTAGCTGTGATCTGATTGCTTAAAACTGCTGCCCTAAAGATTCCAGATGAATCCGTGGATAATGCCAAAGGGCATCAAACAAGAAAAATTAGATTTTAGCATAAAATCTCCCATTGACTAGCAGAGTAACCTTGAAAACATCTCTTTATCATTGCTTCTTTCATGTTTTTCACCTGAAAAATGAAGATGCTAGAAAAGAACCTGCAGAATACACATGGATTATGTATTTGGGTTTGCTTGATAAGATGCCTAGGAAGGGGGCTTTATAAGGCATCTTCTTCTCTTTCTCTCCTTCGCCCACCTGCCATGACCCTCCTTGCTCAATAATCACAGAGCTCTGGTTGCTGATGGAAATCTGTCAAGAGCATGGGAGGAAAGAAAGCTTAAGAATCATTGGCCTGTGTTCTCCCTGCCTTTCTTCCCAGGTTAAAATGTTGTGAATCTATGACCTGTACTTTTCTGTTCACTATGAAATCCCTGTATTTTAACAGTGCTTAAATTGTTGCAATCCTTTAGTTTACGTACATTAATTTTTTTTTTTCTACTGTGATCAGGGACTATGGAAGGCTTTGAGAATGCAGAGATGAATTTAGAAATGGTCCCTTCCCTCAGGGAGTTCCGTTCGAAAGGAGATAGATGCAACAGTTTGAGAAATGCTTGGATGAGGCCAAAGTAGTGGGTGACCTCAGAGCACGTCAAAGAACACCTGGAAGAGGTGGGCGAGGAAGTCATCTGTGAAATCCTCCAGTAGGTGACCAGAAACTGAGTCCTAATTTTAATTCACCAAATTCTAGGCTCTTAGAGTTGCACATTGTCTGAATCCTTCACTCCAAACTCCTTATGTGCCAAAAAGGAAAACTGCTCCCCAAAGAGGTGGACCAACTCCTCCAAAGTAAGTATCAGAGTTACGCCCAGGAACCAGATAATTACTATCTTTTCCGAGATTTTTTTACTTTTTGTAGGAAATTTCTCATCAGTTTATTTTATCAATTTTATTATATAATTAATAATCATACTTTAAAACAACTTAGAGGGGAAATTATGGATATGTATTGACTTCATACACAGTAATGACGTCAATAACCCACCATCCATAAATTACAAGACCTCAAAGTAAGCTGCTGGTGAATTTATTCCGATACATTCAGTCTCACCCAACTTGCCTCTTGAGCTTCTGAATCACAACTGGGAAGGACAGGTACAGTCTGGCTGTGAACAAGAACAAACTCTAAGAACAGATCTTAATCTGATTGCACTTCCCCTCCACAATTGATCAGGCATTTAAGGTAAGCCCTTCAAAGTGAAATGTTTTTAGTAGTAGTAGTAGTATATAAAATTGCTCAGGTACGCAATTTTCTTGGAGTTTGCTTGCTTTTTTTTTCCCCCCCTTTCTTTCCTAATGTAGTCGTTTTACTTGGGATGTTTAAAAACGGTGATATAGGAATGGGACAATATAAGATCTCATTACATTAAAACAGAAATACTTGGGAGTCCATAATTTCTAATAGCTTGCCATCTGTTAGGTTCTTAGAGGCAGTGGGTTTATCCTACTTAGTGGAGATGATGATACTGGGGAGAAATCATGGATTATGCAATAGATTTCTGAACTCTTTAATTATATTATTAATTTACTAGCTGGCAAACCAACGTTTCCCAACATAAAGTCAATTATTTTTTGTCTTTCAACTCGTACCCCGAGTAAGGTTGCTATGGGCACCACATAACATTTCTTCTGGCGCCAACAGATTGCGTTAAAGTCACCCCACAATCTCTCCAAATTAAAAAACCTCCCTAACTTTGCACTGGCTTTTTCACTGTACTCGCAGCAGGATGCTCTTTTGCCTTGCCCCACAGTCCGGTTTAATCCTCCAGAAAGAATATTTTTAGAGGCACATCGGATTGAATCATTTTCATCTGAGCACACCATTTCCAAATGGCCGCACAGGGTCCTAAATCCGGCCGCTGCGGACCAGGACAAGCAGGTGTCCTCCGCAGCAGAGTCGTGGGACTCCTGAGCATTCATAACTGGACGTCGGAAAGCCAGAAAGAAAAGTCGAACACGCAAGGACAGGTATAACCCCGCACCCGTGCGCGGGAGAGGCCGCGATCGCAGCGAAGGATTCCATCCTTGGGCTTGGGGAGGTCCTAGAAAGGAAGCAAACGCTGCTTTCCCAGTCAAGTCAGAAAGCAGGACGCACAGGGTCGCAGGTCAGAAGTTGAATTGCAACCCAGCCTGCGCTACGTCCCAGCGCCTTCCGCAGCCCGGGTATCGCCGTGGCACCGGGCTAGGAGAGAACAAGGCTGGCTGGGGCAGGAGAAACTGTGAGTTGCCACGGCCGGAGAGCCGCCCCCGGCGAGGGCAGACGCGACCCCCGCCGCCTTCCGAGCGCGAAGCCAGGAGAGCGGGGCGCGGCTGCCGCGACGCTGCGCCCCGACCCCGGCCCCGCTGCCCGCGCTTCGCTTCGCCCTTTCCACGGAGGGCAGCTCCCAGCCGCCGCAGCCCAGCCGCCGTACGCCCCGGCACCGGCCGCCCGGGGGTACGCCTGGCCCGCTCCCGGGAGGCTGCCGGGGTCTCCGCAGCCGGACCGACCCTCGCCCCCCGGCGCCGGGACAAACTTCCTTCGTCCTGGGCCCCCAGCCGCGCAGGCTGCCAGGCGGCTCCCTCTGCAGGCTTCCCTGGGCTCCGGCTGCAGGCGCCCTCGCCCGGCAGTGCGAGCTTTCCTCCCTGCCCCTCTCCAACCCCGAGCCCCGGGCGAGCGCCTAGCGGTCCCCGCGCCTCCGCTCCAACAAAGCCGGCGGCCGGGAGGCGAGCCGCCGAGGGGCTGAGAGGGGCGCCGTGGGCTGCAAGAGCCCCGCAGAGGCACCCCTGGGCCGGGCGATGGTAGCGCGAAGGGGCAGCGGGGACGTGGCGGGCGAGAAAGGGGAAGAAAGTGTCCTGCTCTCGGCGCGAAAGCCCTCTCCGAGGCTGATCCTCGCTGCCCTGCTCCCCCTGCCCGAGCGCTGCCTGGCGGTCCGGGTGGGAGTTGGCGGCGCCAGAGGAGGAGGCTGGCGGGGGACGCAGCGGCCTGAAGGGCGAGCCGCTCCCTTACCTCTGTCCAGAGTGAGCGGCTGGACCACTGTCAATGTCGCCATGTCTGCCGTGGGAGCCGAAGTGACGCTCGGCTTCAGCATCAGCAACCGCTTGTAGTGAGAAAAAGAGGAGGAGACTGGGGGCGGGGGTGGTGAGGGAAGACGGAAAGGAGGGGGAGGAGGGAAGGTGGTGGTGGTGGTGGAGGAGAAGAGAGCCTGGGTGGGTTGGCAGCCAGATGGAGACGCAACTGTTCCGCGGCGGGCAGACCTTCAGATGCGGCGTGAAGCTGAGCAGGTATGGGAGAGCGAATGCCTCGCTGGCTCTGGGAAGGAACTTTGCTGTTCGACCCGAGGAGCGCCGGATGGGTGTAGCTAGTGTGTTGCTTTCTTTCAACTTTCCACTCGAATAAAATGGTCACGGCGTGCGGGCGTTCAGGGGAAAGGAGAAGAATGAAAGGGGATAGAGGGGAGGGAGGCAGAGAGATTTTTTTTTTTTTTTTAAATTAAGAGAGTTTGTCAATCCTCTAGTTGTAATTGAGGGGATGTAATCCCATCCCCCTAGAGAGAAAATGCTTCTAGTTCAGAAATGTTGGGTTTTAATTGTGGTTGCTGTTAATTTCTGTTAAAGTTTATTTTGGAACGTTGACTCTTAAGAGTACACAAGATAACTGACGTAAAACCAGGGTTCCATCACCACTAGGTCTCCATTAAGGACCTGAGTATATTGCCTAGAAAACAACTTATTTTACAAGTAAACTTCTTTAAAATGGTTTTAAATTAAAAATCGCAAAGAGAAGTTTCTATCACAAAGTTTGAAAGACACGTACCTAGCACTTTTCCAGCTTGTTCTATAGCCAGTGGTTACTCAGAGTTGCCGCTTGCTGGTTAATTAACATATTTGACAGGAATTGGGGAATTCAGTACAGTCCCTGCCTTCCAGTAGCCAGCTATCTAGTGGGAGAGGATGTTTTTAAAAGGGTGACTTTAGAGTCAGTCAATCAAGATTCAATGACTAGAACTTTCAAATATTGGTTGTGACCCCTTCACCTAACAGATTGCTTTCACTGTCTTGCCACATAGGGACTCTCATTTTGATCAAGAAACTAAGATATAGATATCTTATGTAACCAAAATGGTGATGACTATGAGTTCAGGATTGGAAATGACAAAGCTGCCTCCTTCCCTGTCCTTATGACAGGGCAGAATTGTTTTGGCTAGCAGTATACTCCTGAAGACAGACACTGTTTTACAGCAAAATATTTGCACATAATCTACATCATTGTCTTCTGATTACAATATGGATGGTTTCTGAAGACCTTTCCCATCTCATGGTTTATGTTTGAAAAAACAAACAAACAAACAAGATTTCACGAGTGATTTGAGAAAGTCAAAGATGATTGGTCAAACCCTAACAGACCTTAAAGACATACGTAAAATAATAGTTCTTGCTTATAATAGCGTGCTTATATTTTCATTTAGTGTCTAGAAAGAACCCTGATCTTGAAATTCAAGTCTTAGTTATATGCTCTCCAGAAACCACATAATCTCTCACTGATCCCCAGTTTCTTCATCTGTCAAACAAGGACACTTTTAATCTTCAAGCTTATTGAGAGTCTGTAAAATGAGGGAATTAATTCTTGCCTGCAAGCTTACTGAGTTTTGTGAGGGTCTAATGAGATCATGCACATGTATGTGCTTTGAAAACAGTAAAATATATACAAATATATGCATACAACAAACACACATTCCACCTGAACTGTATGGCAAGCACTGTGCTAGGTGCTAGCCAAACAAAGATGAATAAGACATGGCCCTTTTTCTAGACAGTGCTCAGTACAAGTTGGGAGACAAATAATGAGCAGGCTGTGAGAATATGAGTAAGCTCTGAGCAAAAATGAGAGCAGTAAGTACTCTAAGCACCATGGAAAGGATATACTGGGAGAGAGAGAAGAAGCAACAATTCTGCCTGATTATCATTATTCACATCCCCTAAATTAAACAATAGAAAGAAGTTGAATTGTGGACAATAGCAACAGAGTATGTGGCAGGGCTTTGCACAAAATATCAAACCTCATTCAATCATTTAGGGTGAAAAGAATATACAGATCCTTTGACCACTTGAGTAGTTCTTAAAAACATATGGTATCATGAATATGTATTTGAGTGGCTTGATTCATAATTCTAAAAGCCATTTCAATGCAAATCCCAGACTGTGAAGTCCAAGAAAGTTGGCTTTTTGTCTTTTGGTTTCCTGATGTATTCTCAGCACCAAATATTTAATAGCATGTTTCTGGACTTAGGCTTTGAGCTCCCTAATTGAAAATTTATTCTACCATTCTCCCTCTGTGTTGACTCTGGAGAGTTCTTTTAAGAATTGAAAGAGAAAGTAAGAGGAAGAACAAATCACCATATATCTTTGCAAAGAGTTGGACATTTTAATTATTGTTTCTAGTAGTGGCAAATTCAATGCTTTTAGCTTATGTCTGCACAGGTGTAGAAAATGAATAGTAAATAATTTATTATCTGTTATGAAGGATGAGTAGCTACTGTCTTTCCAATAACATTTGTGAATTTCTATTTGAGATATGTATAAATGTAAAGTGAAAGTCACTCAGTCGTGGAAGAAAAGCTATGACCAACCTACACAACATATTAAAAAGCAGAGACATTACTTTGCCAACAAAGGTCCATCTAGTCAAAGCTGTGGTTTTTCCAGTAGTGAGAGTTGGATTATAAAGAAAGCTGAGCACCAAAGAATTGATGCTTTTGAACTGTGGTGTTGGAGGAGACTCTTGAGAATCCCTTAGACTGCAAGGAGATCCAACCAGTGTATCCTAAAGGAAATCAGTCCTGAATATTCATTGGAACGACTAATGCTGAAGTTGAAACTCCAATACTTTGGCCACCTGATGTGAAGAACTGACTCACTGGAAAAGACCCTGATGCTGGGAAAGATTGAAGGCAGGAGAAGGGGATGACAGAGGATGAAATGTTTTGAAGGCATCACCAACTCAATGGACATGAGTTTGAGCAAGCTCCCGGAGTTGGTGATGGACAGGTAAGCCTGGTATGCTGCAGACCATGGGATTGCAAAGAGTCAGACACGACTGAGCAACTGAACTGAACTGATTTGAGATATGTATAAACATTAAAAAAAAAAGTCCTTAATCTCTTTTATTGCTTTGGTAGATAATTACCATTCTTGTGCTGTGTGCTGTGCTGTGCTTAGTCACTCAGTCGTGTCCAACTCTTTGCAAACCCATGGAATGTAGCCAGTCAGGCTCCTCTGTCCATGGGGATTCTCTAGGCAGGACTGCTGGAGTGGTTGCCATGCCCTCCTCCAGGGGATTTTCCCAACCCAGGGGTCAAACCCAGGTCTCCTGCATTGCAGGGGGATTCTTTACCGTCTGAGCCACCAGGGAAGCCATAGGTTCCTGAATAATTAGGTTGCTTGAATAACTGTCTGGATCACTCCTGTAACAGCCACAGTATTTCATCAAGGTCAGTACACTTGATCTAGTCAAGTATACTGAATATGCTTTGCTGATTGTGTATTAATTAGGAAATTATCAAAGACACCTGTGATTATACTTTTATCTTAGCTATTTGGTTACACAGTCAATGCACTTTTTCATTAAATTATATGTAGCATATAATTATAAATAAATTAATTATAAATAAATTATACATATGAATAAATTATATGTAGCATATATATACTTCTGTGGCATATTTATTTTCAATGAAATTCATTAATTCAGAAATACTTACTGAACACTTTCTGTGCGCCGGGCTTAGGGCTAGGTTGGTTTCTCTTTCCTTATCTTTTCAGCCTAGAGGATTAGATATTATTATCCCATTTTATAGATAAATAAACTGAGACTCAGAAAGGCTAAGCGACTTGCTTAAAAATAGTGGCACCTGTATTCAAGAGCCCCTGTTTGTTCTACTGAAAAACACACTTCATCTTGCACTATTCAAGATTTAGTGATTTCAGCCTGGTATTTCGGAGTGTGTTCATATGGGTGTGTGTGTGTGTGTGTGTGTGTGTGTATCCTTTATCTTTTCATGTTATGCTTGAGATATACTCAAAGAGAGAAATGCATGGAGGAAATTTAGGTCAAACGAAAGAACTACAATACTGGTTCCATTTTATATAAATACAGGTTAATATTAAAATGACTATCTGCTTTGAATATAAAATCTGTTCTTGTTAAAAAATTCATTCAAAGTTACGTTAAGGTCTGTTTCACTTATTTGAATCTTTGTGAATTATATGACAAAATCAAGAGAAGGTTTGCATAAAGCATTAGCATACTAAGAAAATGTGTTTAGTTAGACTATAAATGTAGTATAATAAGCACAGTTTCATATGAAGAAAATAGCACCTTCAAACTGGAATTCTTTCAGCCTTGGGTGTTAGAAATTATTTTTGACTGATTCAAGATATCACGTTATCTTCTTTAATTCTCACAGCTTAGTCAAAATAGTGCTAGATTAAGATGAAGTGCCAACCTATACTTTGGAATATAAATGTTTGTGTGTGTTTTTTAAATAATCATTGAGAATCTTATTATATTTATTTTTCCTTAGACTTTTTTAAAACTGAGTGGCAAATATGTTCATGGCAAAATATCTGAATCTTAGACTTGTTTAATAACTATTATCTGTTTGTTCATTCAGTAAATACTGTACTTACTATGTCGCAGATGCTGTTCTAGGCACTGCTATATTGTAGCGAACACGAAAAGGCCCTGTTCTCACATGGCTTATATTCTATAAGGGGAGAAAGACAATAAACAAACTAAGAAACAAACAAGAAAGAGATTAATTAGTGACTATGTGTTGTGCAAAGAATGAATAAAGATCGAATTGAATCTAGAATAATGTCAGGATTACAAAAGACAGAGATAAGGGAAAGGGGCATTCTGAGAAACAGGAGAGAAAAGCCAAGGATGGAAAAGCAGATATGGTGTATGTTTGGTCAAAGCAGCCAGTTCAATTTGGAGCATAAGAAATGAGCCTAGAGAGGGCCATGGAGAGTCAGGTTGTGACAGATAATGTAATTAACAGAAATGTAATGAACCTTTCATGAATTGCTTTGTGCCCATCATACAATGAAACGTACAAAGACCATCTAGGCTAAGAAGGAAAGAATTGTGTTGTAGCATCTAGATTAAAAATTACTAACATCAGAATGAGTTACTAATTCAGTGTTGGATATTAGAAAACTGAAGATGCAATAAAAATATAAAATGTCAATTTTAATTATTTTTCATTTCCTTCAAAAGAAATTTTTTAAAACTCTGAAAGAAATATGAAATCTGAATAATTAATCTTCACTTGAAGGTCTTATTTGCATTATTTTACATTATCTGTTATGCAAATAATGAATATAATAATGTTTGCTCTAATTCTGCCGTAGGCAATAGCACATACAATAAGTGCAAAGGCTTCCTGGTAATAAAATGTTTTACTTATGCCTGTTTAACTCATAAAATATAAAATGATGTTTTTGTTTCATTTTGAAATGAACATTTTTCTACTTTCACAGTTAGAACTTATGATTGATATTTTATAATGAATTTAAATTCAAAGCTTATCATTTTCTTCATTTTCTTTATGCATTCTATCCTCATATTTCCACCTTTGGGAAAGCCTAATAGACACAGAGAGGCAAGATAAAATGACTTTCAAAGGTGATACTGGACTCATCTCTTTCTCACATCTACTCAGGAGATATTTCTGAACTTCTAGAACCCACAAATTTTAATGGTTTTTAAAAAATATTTTTATTATCAATACATTAAAAAATTTTAGTATATTCAATTTTGAGTCTATAGTTATGCTTTTATCCAGCAAATGCTTATGATGCACCTGGTATATAACAGACACTGTTCTATGTTCAACGGTAAACACAGGGAATGCCTTCCCTTATGGAGCTTAGTTTTTATGAAGGAAGCAGATAAAACATAAGTAAACAATAAATGAGATAATTTTAGGCAATGGTAAGAACCAGAAACAGTGGCATGCCTGTTTACACTGTTATGTGAGGCCCAGTTATTGTGCCTCTTGCCCCAATATCATTTTTTGTGATATCACATTCGTATCTTTAAGCTGGCCAAGGTAGGAGTATTTAGCTTGCTTTCTTTCTTCTGGAAATCTGGTTGTTAAATATTTACCAGCATACCATAAAGTCCACAAAGAAAATAAAATAGAAAGTTGTGATGAAATATGCAGCAGGAAACAGGCAACATTAGAATGATCAGAAAATAAGTCACATTGTGCTTGATAGAAAATTTTCAAAAATAACATATCCATCCAGTATTTGATGGAGTATTGACTAGGATGCTGGACCTGGGATGGAGTTAGAAGAAATAGGAGACATTCAGGTTATTTTTGAGGAATTACAAAATATTTGGAAAGAAAATAGAAGCATCAATGGAAAATCAAAGATTTAATTACACAATGATGTATCAACAAGAATAAGTGGTAGTATGAATCTCTATGTGTCAAAGGCATACAGAATCAAAGGAAAGTCCAGATTCTTTGAATGCTTCCTGGAGGCACTTAACAAGCACTTTTAGAGGAAACTTGGAGGTATTTTCTCTCCTGAAGGCAGATAATAAAATGTCACATCTTTGAGGAGAAAGCTACACTGTGCAACTTTGAATCAAAAGATTGCTAAACAAGTGGACCAGGATCTTCTACAGGATTTTCTGAGAACTAAAGAAAAGGAGGGACATGATTATTATAATTGAGTGTCTTTGTTGCTAGAGAATCTTACCATGGTGAGGGGAGAACTCTATTGCCTTGACCCTTAAAAGGACACTAAGGATGGTTAAGGCTTAGTTGTTTCGGACTTTGGCTTTGTTTAAAATATGGTTTCGATGGCTTTTTCTTTCTAACTTAATTCCTGATTTTTGTTTTTTTTCTTAATCCTGCCCAACTTATTCATTTCTCTCAAATTCTGGTACTATGGAATTAGTTAGAAATAGTAGGAACAGATGAAAAGGGCATCTTCAAGTTCTTCCCAGATTGTGACAGTGTACAGTGATTGAGGCAGTAACAGAATTTACTGTAGGTGTGCTGAGGGCCATACTGCCAGGAATTAGCAAGCTTGAGAGCAAAATGCAACATTAGCATAGACAGCATGTTCAGGAGAGAGTTATAAATTCTTGTTTTTATCCTCCAATGCTCTAAGCAAAAATGATTACAACTTTAATTGGTTTAATATGATCTTTCTGGGGCTCAAACTGAAGCATAAAGATCAATTTCGTAAACTTCTCAGTAGGGTGAGATTATGCTTTTATTAAACTAAATGCCCAATCCTCTGCTTCTCTGTCTTCCCTGCTTTCCTGGTCCTCAATTAACTCTCATCCCCTTGCTCATGCAGGTGAATCTTTCTGTTGCCTATAGTCTTATTGTGCCATTCCCCGAGTCCATGGTTATGCAAGGTAGATCCACTTACTGAAATGCCATCCCTGAGAAATTTCCTCTTTCAGAGATTTTTAATTTTACTTCTTGCTCAAAGCATTGACTTGCATCAGTTCAGTTTAGTCACGCAGTTGTGTCAGACTTTGCAGACCCCATGGACTGCAGCACACCAGGCTTACCTGTCCATCACCAACTCCTGGAGCTTACTAAAATTCATGTCCATCAAGAGTCAGTGATGCCATCCAACCATCTTATCCTCTGTCATCCCCTACTCCTCCCACCTTCAATCCTTCAGAGCATCAGGGTCTTTTCCAGTGAGTGAGTTCTTCGCATGAGGTGGCCAAAGTATTGGAGCTTCAGCTTCAGCATCAGTCCTTCCAATGAATATTCAGAACTGATTTCCTTTAGGATACACTGGTTGGATCTCCCTGCAGTCCAAGGGACTCTCAAGAGTCTTCTCCAACACCACAGTTCAAAAGCATCAATTCTTCGGCGCTCAGCCTTCTTCACAGTCCAACTCTCACATCCATACATGACCACAGGAAAAACCATAGCCTTGACGAGATGAACCTTTGTTGGCAAAGTAATGTCTCTGCTTTTTAATATGCTGCCTAGGTTGGTCATAGCATTCCTTCCAAGGAGCAAGCATCTTTTCATTTCATGGCTTAGTCTTCTGAATGTTGAGATTTAAGCCAACTTTTTCACTCTCCTCTTTCACTTTCATCAAGAGGCTCTTTAGTTCTTCTTCACTTTCTGCCATAAGGGTGGTGTCATCTGCTTATCTGAGTTTATTGATATTTTCCCGGCAATCTTGATTCCTGCTTGTGCTTCATCCAGACTGGCATTCCACATGATGTACTCTGCATATAAGTCAAATAAACAGGGTGACAATATGCAGCCTTGAGAGGAGAGTGAAAAACTTGGCTTAAAGCTCAACATTCAAAACCCATCACTTCACGGCAAATAGATGGGGAAACAGAGGAAGCAGTGACAGATTTTATTTTGGGGGGCTCCAAAATCACTGCAGATGGTGACCACAGCCATGAAATTAAAAGACATTTGCTCCTTGGAAGGAAAGTTATGAGCAACCTAGACAGCATATTAAAAAGCAGAGACATTACTTTGTCAACAAAGGTCTGTTTAGTCAAGGCTATGGTTTTTCCAGTAGTCATGTATGGATGTGAAGATTGGACTACTGAGAAAACTGAGTGCCAAATAATTGATGCTTTTGAACTGTGGTGTTGGAGAAGACTCTTGAGAGTCCCTTGGACTGCAAGGAGATGCAACCAGTCCATCCTAAAGGAAATCAGTCCTGAATATTCATTGGAAGGACTGATGCTGAAGCTGAAACTCCAGTACTTTGGCCACCTGATGCGAAGATCTGGCTCATTTGAAAAGACCCCGATGCTGGGAAAGATTGAAGGCAGGAGGAGAAGGGGACAACAGAGGATGACACGGTTGGATGGCATCACCGACTCAATGGACATGAGTTTGAGTAAACTCCAGGAGTTGGTGATGGACAGGGAGGCCTGAAGTGCTGCAGTCCATGGGGTCGCAAAGAGTTGGACACGACTGAGCGACTGAAATGAACTAACATACTCCTTTCCCGATTTGGAACCAGTCTGTTGTTCCACATCAAGTTCTAACTGTTACGTCTTGACCTGCATACATATCTCTCAGGAGGCACATCAGGTGGTCTGGTATTCCCATCTCTTGAAGAATTTTCCACAGTTAGTTGTGATCCACACAGTCAAAGGCTTTGGCATAGTCAATAAAACATGTTTTTCAAGAACTCTCCTGCCTTTTCAATGATCCAACATATGTTGGCAATTTGATCTTTGGTTCCTCTGCCTTTTCTAAATCCAGCTTGAACATCTGGAAGTTCACGGTTCATGTACTGTTGAAGTCTGGCTTGCAGAGTTTTGAACATTGCTTTACTAGTGTGTGAGATGAGTGCAATTGTGCAGTAGTTTGAGCATTCTTTGTCATTGCCTTTCTTTGAGATTGGAATGAAAACTGACCTTTTCCAGCCCTGTGGCCACCTCTGAGTTTTCCAAATTTGCTGGCATATTGAGTGTAGCACTTACACAGCATCATCTTTTAGGATTTGAAATAGCTCAGCTGGAATTCCATCACCTCCACTAGCTTTGGTCATAGTGATGCTTCCTAAGGCCCACTTGACTTCACATTCCAGAATGTCTGGCTCTAGGTGAGTGATCACACCATCATGGTTATCAGGGTCATGAAGATGTTTTTTGTATAGTTCTTCTGTATATTCTTGCCACCTCTTCTTACTATCTTTTGCTTCTGTTAGGTCCCTACCATTTCTATCCTTTATTGTGCCCATCTTTGCATGAAATGTTCCCTTGGTATCTCTCATTTTCTTGAAGAGATCGCTAGTCTTTCCCATTCTATTGTTTTCCTCTATTTCTTTGCACTGATGACTGAGGAAGGCTTTCTTATCTCTTCTTGCTCTTCTTTGGAACTCTGCATTCAATTGAGTGTATCTTTCCTTTTCTCCTTTGCTCTTTGCTTCTCTTCTTTTCTCAGCTATTTGTAAGGCCTCCTCAGACAGCCAGTTTGCTTTTTTGCATTTCTTTTCCATGGGGATGGTATTGATCCCTGTCTCCTGTACAGTGTCATGAACCTCTGTCCATAGTTCTTCAGGCAATCTGTCTATCAGATATAATCCTTTGAATCTATTTTTCACTTCCACTGTATAATCGTAAGGGATTTGATTTAGGTCATATCTGAATAGACTAGTGGTTTTCCCTACTTTCTTAAATTTAAGTCTGAATTTGGCAATAAGGAATTCATGATCTGAGCCACAGTCAGCTCCTGGTCTTGTTTTTGCTGACTGTATAGAGCTTCTCCATCTTTGGCTGCAAAGAATATAATCAATCTGATTTCGGTATTGACCATCTGGTGATGTCCATGTGTAGAATCTTCTCTTGTGTTGTTGGAAGAGGGTGTTTGCTATGACCAGTGTGTTTTCTTGGCAAAACTCTATTATTAGCCTCTGCCCTGCTTCATTCTGTACTCCAAGGCCAAATTGGCCTGTTACTTCAGGTGTTTCTTGACTTCCTACCTCTACATTCCAGTACCTCATAATGAAAAGGATATCTTTTTTGGGTGTTAGTTATAGAAGGTCTTCCCTGGTGGCTCAGATGGTAAAGCGTCTGCCTAGAATGCCGGAGACCCAGGTTCGATCCCTGGGTCGGGAAGATTCCCCTGGAGAAGGAAATGGCAACCCACTCCAGTATTCTTGCCTGGAAAATCCTATGGATGGAGGAGAGTGGTTGGCTACTGTCCATGGGGTCACAAAGAGTCGGACACGACTGAGCGACTTCACTATCACTATCACTATAGAAGGTCTTATAGGTCTTCATAGAACCATTCAGCTTCTTCAGCATTACTAGTTGGAGCATAGACTTTGATTACCATGGTATTGAATGGTTGGCCTTGGAGACAAATAGAGATCATTCTATCATTCTTGAGATTGCATCCAAGTACTGCATTTCAGACTCTTTTGTTGACTATGATGGCTACTCCATTTCTTCTCAGGGATTCTTGCCCACAGTAGTAGATATAATGGTCATCTGAGTTAAATTCACCCATTCCAGTCCATTCTAGTTTGCTGATTCCTAAAATGTTGACGTTCACTCTTGCCATCTCCTGTTTGACCACTTCCAATTTGCCTTGATTCATGGACCTAACATTCCAGGTTCCTATAAATATTGCTCTTTACAGCATCAGACCTTGCTTCTATCACCAGTCACATCCACAACTGGGTGTTGTTTTTGCTTTGGCTCCGTCTGTCCTGAGAAATGTAAGGCTTGATAAATGCCAGAACAGTAAAAGATGAACAAAGGATTTCATGGAATATGGTTGGCATCATGAAAGAGATGGCATTTATCCTGGGTCTTTAAAAACAAAAGGATTTCTTAAAAAATATTTGTGTATTTGGCAGCCTCAGGTCTTGGTTGTATGGGGGATATCTTAGCTGTGGCATGTAGCATCTTATTCCTTCACCACAGATTGAAATCAGGTCCCCTGCATTAGGAGTGCAGAGTCTTAGCCACTGGACCACCAAGGAAATCCCAACAAAAGCATTTCTTAGGTGGAGGTAGAACTGAATAGACTTTCAGTTGAACTGAACAGAATGTAAAAATGTATGTGTCAGAAAGCAATGGCATGTACATTATTGAAGCAGTATGAAGATGTGAAGGAAGTAGCAAAATAGTAAAATCAGGAAGAAGCTGGTAGGGAAAAGGAATGGCAGGTACCCTGGAGGGCTTGTGAAGTCACTCAAAAAAATTCAGAATTTATTCAGAAAGCCATTAAAGCTTTTGAAGCAGGCAGGTGGTATGAGGTTCTTCTTGAAATAGTATATTAAAATTTATTATAGAAAAATGATTATAAACGCTGAATAGTGATAGTGATAGTGAAGTCGCTCAGTTGTGTCTGACTCTTTGTGACCCCATGGACAGTAGCCAACCAAGCTCCTCCATCCATGGGATTTTCCAGGCAAGAATACTGGAGTAGGTTGCCATTTACTTCTCCAGGGGATCTTCCTGACCCAGGGATCGAACCTGGGTCTCCCGCATTGTAGGCAGATGCTTTACCATCTGAGTCACCAGGGAAGGCTGAATAGAGTAGCAGAAAGTCAAAACTATCCATATCAACTGATGATGTTCTAGTCACATATAAAGAGAACAGATCCATTCTGAGGTCACACAGACAGGCCTTCACACAGAACTATAGCTTGGTGGAATGGTTGGAGAGCACTCAGTGCCATCTTTTTCACTGTCACCGTGGCAGATCGGCAGCCCACTCTGGTATGTTTGCCTGGATAATCCTGTGGGCAGAGGAGCCTCATGGGCTACAGTCCACGCAGTCTCAAAAGAATTGGACATGACTGAGCAACTAAACAACAACAAAACATAGAAGTAATGCTGGTATACAAAGGAAAAGTGATCAGTGGCTTAAATTTGAAATTCTGAGGACTCAGGATTTCTTAACACCGCACATCTTTCCTAAAACATCACTGTTTATACCCCAAGTAACTCTCTGCTCTTTTGTGAACTTTGACTGTGCCAAAGCCTTTGACTGTGTGGATCACAATAAACTGTGGAAAATTCTGAAAGAGATGGGAATACCAGACCACCTGATCTGCCTCTTGAGAAATTTGTATGCAGGTCAGGAAGCAACAGTTAGAACTGGACATGGAACAACAGACTGGTTCCAAATAGGAAAAGGAGTTCGTCAAGGCTGTATATTGTCACCCTGCTTATTTAACTTATATGCAGAGTACATCATGAGAAATGCTGGACTGGAAGAAACACAAGCTGGAATCAAGATTGCCGGGAGAAATATCAATAACCTCAGATATGCAGATAACACCACCCTTATGGCAGAAAGTGAAGAGGAACTCCAAAGCCTCTTAATGAAAGTGAAAGAGGAGAGTGAAAAAGTTGGCTTAAAGCTCAACATTCAGAAAATGAAGATCATGGCATCCAGTCCCATCACTTCATGGGAAATAGATGGGGAAACAGTGGAAACAGTGTCAGACTTTATTTTTCTGGGCTCCAAAATCACTACAGATGGTGATTGCAGCCATGAAATTAAAAGATGCTTACTCCTTGGAAGGAAAGTTCTGACCAACCTAGATAGCATATTCAAAAGCAGAGACCTTACTTTGCCAACAAAGGTTCATCTAGTCAAGGCTACGGTTTTTCCTGTGGTCATGTATGGATGTGAGAGTTGGACTGTGAAGAAGGCTAAGTGCCAAAGAATTGATGCTTTTGAACTGTGATGTTGGAGAAGACTCTTGAGAGTCCCTTGGACTGCAGGGAGATCCAACCAGTCCATTCTGAAGGAGATCAGCCCTGGGATTTCTTTGGAAGGAATGATGCTAAAGCTGAAGCTCCAGTACTTTGGCCACCTCATGTGAAGAGTTGACTCATTGGAAAAGACTCTGATGCTGGGAGGGATTAGGGGCAGGAGGAGAAGGGGACGGCAGAGGATGAGATGGCTGGATGGCATCACTGACTTGAAGGACGTGAGTTTGAGTGAACTCCGGGAGTTGGTGATGGACAGGGAGGCCTGGCGTGCTGGGATTCATGGGGTCACAAAGAGTCAAGAGTCGGACACGACTGAGCAACTGATCTGATCTGACTAACTGACATAGCTTATCTTCAGGTAGTCTAAAAAGAACAATGAAGTAACAGGAAAAAATATGAGAGATTTTGTTATAGATAGAATGTGATGCAGATACTGCTATTACATCAATAAGAAGATATTCATTAGGACAGATTTTAGGGACTAATTCAGGAAACTTGTTCATTCCAATATAAGTTTTGAAGTAATAATATGCTCATTCAGTTGAGATGTTTTGAGGAAATGAACTAGATCAGGACAGGGAGTGGTTATAGAGATTTAAATGGTGGTGTCTATACTGGGTCATTTGTAATTATTATTGTATTATTATTGTCCATTGTAATTATTATTAACACCAGTTTTAAAATTAGAGACAAACCCTGAAGAAAAATATGGAATATGTCACTGAGCCTGTAGAAATTATAACATCAGGTGGGAGGTATCTTCCTTTCTTTACCCCAAGTCTTTTTGAACAACATTCCCACCCTTGATTTTCAGCGTCATAATGTTAGTGTATAGTGACTGGCATTTTTATCCAGATTAGTTGTCATAGAAAATTAAGATTCATAGGTGTGTAAGACATATTTTAAGCATAGATATGAGATTTTTAATCTTCTATTTTCATATGCTGCTACTGCTGCTAAGTCGCTTCAGTCGTGTCCGACTCTGTGCGACCCCATAGACGGCAGCCCACCAGGCTCCACCGTCCCTGGGATTCTCCAGGCAAGAGTACTGGAGTGGGTTGCCATTTCCTTCTCCAATGCATGAAAGTGAAAAGTGAAAGTGAAGTCGCTCAGTTGTGTCCGACTCCTAGCGACCCCATGGACTGCAGCCCACCAGGCCCCTCCGTCCATGGGATTTTCCAGGCAAGAGTACTGGAGTGGGTTGCCATTGCCCTCTCCATTTTCATATGAGGTATATATAAATGTTATAACTCTTAAAGTATCTGTATTTTATATCAGTGGAACTTTTACAGTAGGAGATGAGATAAAATATTTAGGGAATAGGGGAGATGGTAAATGAGCAAGTTAACAATTTTGTGTTATGTGCAGCTCATAATTGTAGCTCTGTGACGAGCTCCCACTGAGTCAATGGGAGGTGTGGGTGGGGGTTAGAGCCAGGTTAATTGTTGCGTTCAACATCATTCAGGAGAAAAAGTGGAGATAAAATTGCAGCATTTATATTTCTCCCCTTCAATTTTCCTTCGTCTCTATGCTTGTGTTTTCTTCACTCGTTATTATTTATTTCCCATGTCTGAAGTTTTTCCTCCCTTGACTCCTTTAGGTTATTGAAGAAATACAGTCCATAAAGTTGACTTTCAAGATGTTTTAAAAATAAAATGCCAGTCATCTATTCATTTTCAATACAGTGTTGGAAATACAGTTCCTCAGAAAATATTGCCAAGTAATCTGATTGAAAAGTAGATTTGGGGAGGAAAGAGGTATTTTCCTACATGCCTCTCTGGCAAGCGAGGGACTGCGGTGCGCCATCACTGGTAGGCCCGCAGGTATTTTAATTATAATCCGACAGGTCATTTTTCTTTTTTAGTAGTTTTCTAGTCCTTTGGGATCCACCTTCTCAATGACTATTAGTTTCTTCTATGTAAGGAAAGAACCTCTGACTCCAAATATGCAGCCTCAGGAACTCGGCCTCCATATTCCCTGACCTCTCATCTTCACAGTGTGATTTAGATCTGGGTTATAGTACAATAATGTGTCAAGGATACTACTGCCTAATTATCACCAGCTCCAGGTAGCAATTCTCTTCACATTTGAGACTTTAAATTGTTATCAGTGTTCTTTCACTACTTTGTTAATGTAGAAAGTTAACATTTGTGTAGATTAAAGAATGCCTGTATTTTGCGTCTTGTCTTCTTGAGTATCATTTTATTCTTCTCACTCTTCAAATTTTCTACTTCTGCGTTTGCTTTTATTTTCACTCAGATTATTTTACCAGTATGAATACTGTCTTTTGAAAAATTTTTGAGATATTCCATTGCTAAATTTGGAAAACATTTATACAAGTCCTGAGAGAACTGAAGGTATCAGAAAGAAATATAAAACCTTTTATGGACTGTTAAGTTGTCATGCTTATTAAATGCAAAACGTCCTCTTAAAGAGGAATAAACAAAACTTTATTTTGTGCCTTCACCTTTCAAAGAGAGCTCTGGAAAACAACTTTCCATCAAGTTACAAATTTTATTGCATAATTTAGTGAAACAATAACACAAACCAAGTTTGTTAGCTTTGAGCATTAAATGCAACATGTGTATAAATTTATCATTACCTTGCTTATCACACAATTTAAGTTTTTGACAGAAAAAGTCTATTTTGATTTTTAAAAAATCAATGAAAATTGTCTTTTAATTTTAACAAACCTGAATGTATTCTATCGTAAAAAGGGTTGTATTTGTGTCCACTGGCTTATTGGTGACTTTCATTTTTCTTTTAACTTCATAGAATCCATAAGTCATACATTCGTTTTCCTGGATATACAACATATAAGCTCATTGTAAAATTTAAACAAATTAAATATGTTAAGATGTCTTTCTAAAACTTGGCAACACCTCCATTAAATGAGATCTTCTCAGATGGGCATTACTTTATGGCATTGAAGAACTGTAATTGTGTTTCCTCCAGAATGAGATGTAGGTTGAACTTCTTCATCTTATTGGTCTAGAATCTCCATCTCCTACAGAGTTTATTTAATAATATTCTAATGTTACTCATGTCCTAGAAGTTTTCACTTCTACATGGTAGCATTTGGGCATCAAACTTGTCTGATTTTATTTGTATCATTGGAACAGTTTAGAAGCTAAAATCCAGGAATTTTTATTAAGAAAATTTTAAATGTAGAAATATAAAAACAGAATATAGACAACGGAAACTAATTTCCCCAGCTTGATAAAAGACGGACACTTTTAGGGCTAAACACATTATTTCTACTATCTAGAATTAAAAGAAAATATTGTGATGACAAACAAATACATTTACCAAATTCAAATAAGATTCTTATAATCCTTATCTTGTACCAGAATTTTACCCATTAGAGTTCTAAAATATTAATATGAAAGCATAATTCTATGCATTTAAAATTTTTCTGTGGTTTTTACCCATTAGAGTTCTAAAATATTAATATGAAAGCATAATCCTATGCATTTAAAATTTTTCTGTGGTTTTAGGCAAAAGATCCAGTTCCATTAATGAACACTGGGCATGTTTCTAAGAGTTAAGCCAATACTGAAAAATATGAAAGCTTCTTATTCTTTTAAAAGACATAAGTTGAACATGGACAAGACCACGTTTGAGTTTCATTTTCTTTTGTTTTAATTTGTCCGCATACCTAACATATAGTAGGGAATGAATAATAAATAGATAAAGGAAGGAAAAGAGGAAAGGGACAAATGAATGAACAAACAAATGAAGAGTGATCAAAACTTGTCTGAAAAGGCAACACTGCTAATAAAAATATTTCTAAGTATTTATTTTATATCCTAAATATACACTAAGTGCAATACAGCAAGTAGACTAGTGTTACCTAAAAACGTCTGAGCCCCAATGAATAGATAAGTTATCTGTAATTGGCATATCCCAGCACCCTATTAGGGAGGACTGACTTCCACTTATGTTTCATTTTCTTCACAGGCTGGCAGTGATCTTGCAAATTACAGTGAGATTGCTTCTTTCTAGGGTTAAGTTCTAAAGTCAGCTACTAAGGCAAAAAATGCCCTTGAAAAATCCTTTCTATCATCTATAAAACTTGATTTGGGGTCTATATCCTTATATAGTGGGCTTCCCTGGTGGCTCAGAACAGTAAAGAATCTGCCTGCAATGCAGGAGACCCGGGCCTGATTGCTGGGTCAGGAAGATCCCCTGAGAAAGGAATGGCTACCCACTCCAGTATTCTTGCCTGTATAATTCCATGGACAGAGGAGCCTGGCAGGTTACAGTCCATGGGGTCAGACTCAACTGAGTGACTAACACACTTTCACCCTGATACTGTAGTTCTTAAATGCATTAAAATTTTAGGAGTACTGTGCTAAACTTAAGTCAAAACAAAGTTGAAACCCTCAGGAGTGAATGACTCAGTGCTCAGTGAGAGGATGGCTTCAAGATTAAAAGTCTCTGCTTTGATACCAGCCTGCTGTGTGAATCCTAGGTCCAGTGATTAGAACCTGTGTGACCTTGGCTAAATGACAGTATGTCTTGCTCTGTCTCCACATCTGCAAAACTGGATTACCTAATAGGTTGTTATGAACCTAATAGGTTGTTATGAAGGTCAAGTGAGATAATCTGTGTAAACTGAAATAGTCTGGCATGCAGTAAGCGTGTTTGCTATTCTTCCTGACTTTATGACAACTATAAAATTCCTAATAGAGAACAAATGATGGATGAGAATTATAAAATGTTTTTGTTTGCCTGAAGGATTTACTCCATTCTGTTTTAATAAATCAGCCTCTGTAAACTTAATGAATGTAAATAAATGTGTCTTAGGAGGAAGTAACAAGATAAAGTGTCACTGGCACACAGTAGGCAATGCTCACGGGATTTTAACCAAAATTTTGCATGTGAGCGGTTGGACATGCATACCATTTTTGAAAAAGATAGGGCGAAGACCTTGACAGCTTACATCTGTCTTTCCAGACTGTCAGTACCTATTGAGGCCTCACTGAACAGGAATCAGTCTCATGTGCTTAGGCATTAAATGCAAATTAAATGAGGGTTAGGTTCTAAATCCCACTCAAAAGTTGTATTCCTATTAATATAATTCTCCTGCACTAAAAATGCACTTTTTTTTTTTTTTTTTTTACTTGACCAAAGAGCCTCGTCTACCATTACACCTGGCCAAGTTTCAATCACATATGTAGCCCCAGCTAGAATTCCAAAAAATGTTTTCTCTAGGTGTTCTGCCTTTAAAGTCTCTGGTTTCCATTATCTACTCTGCATCTCCCTACCTAACACAGACACACACACGCAGACACACACACACACACACACACACCCTCTGTAACTGTGGTTCCTTGAGCTTCAGTCGTGTCAGACTGTTTGCAACCCTATGGCTGTGACCCTCCAGGCTGCTCTGTCCAGAAGATTCTCCAGGCAACAATATTGAAGTGGGCTGCCATGTCCTCCTTTAGGAGATCTTCCCAATCTGGGGATTGAACCCTCATCTCTTGAGTCTTCTGCACTTGCAGGCAGATTCTTTACCACTAGCGCCACCTGGGAAGCCCAGACCTCTACCCCTTTGTCATATCACCTCCACTGAGCTTTTCCCTGAGGAGCCTGCCTCTGCATGTGTATAAGGACAACCTGTATCTTTCCTCCTGAAACACGGTAGCAGGTGTGTTCCTTGCATACCTAGTCCGAATATTTCATTCATTCAACCAGTGTTAAGTCAGTATGGCAGCACACCAGGGATGATACAGTACACTTAGGACACTGATAGGTGAAGAAGGTACACTGATCTCATGGCACCTTTGAGCTGGGAAGAAAGAATGAAAATTATATTAGTGACAATTTGCCATAATATATGTCATCAAAGCAAAGCTTTAGCTAACTTTCTTTTGTAGGATAGCAAGACTGGAATACATCCTGCATAATTATGAAATACTTGTGAGTATTCTGATATAGGCACTATTTGTATTTGAGTGGCAAGTGTAGTCATTTGAAAAATCAACATTTTTCTGCGTTCCACTTTTCATCTATAAAGAAGAGAAGGTCCAAAACAGTTTGAGTTTTTTCTCATTCTACCAGTTGTTATATGATCTCATTTGGGGTGGCTATAGAACTGTACAAAAAAGATCTTCACGACCCAGATAATCACGATGGTGTGATCACTGACTTAGAGCCAGACATCCTGGAATGTGAAGTCAAGTGCGCCTTAGAAAGCATCACTACGAACAAAGCTAGTGGAGGTGATGGAATTCCTGTTGAGCTATTTCAAATCCTGAAAGATGATGCTGTGAAAGTGCTGCACTCAATATGCCAGCAAATTTGGAAAACTCAGCAGTGGCCACAGGACTGGAAAAGGGCAGTTTTCATTCCAATCCCAAAGAAAGGCAATGCCAAAGAATGCTCAAACTACCGCACAGTTGCACTCATCTCACATGCTAGTAAAGTAATGCTCAAAATTCTCCAAGCCAGGCTTCAGCAATATGTGAACTGTGAACTTCCAGATATTCAAGCTGGTTTTAGAAAAGGCAGAGGAACCAGAGATCAAATTGCCAACATCCGCTGGCTCATCAAAAAAGCAAGAGAGTTCCAGAAAAACATCTATTTCTGCTTTATTGACTATGCCAAAGCCTTTGACTGTGTGGATCACAAAAACTGTGGAAAATTCTTCAACAGATGCGAATACCAGACCACCTGATCTGCCTCTTGAGAAATTTGTATGCAGGTCAGGAAGCAACAGTTAGAACTGGACATGGAACAGCAGACTGGTTCCAAATAGGAAAAGGAGTTCGTCAAGACTGTATATTGTCACCCTGCTTATTTAACTTACATGCAGAGTGCATCATGAGAAACGCTGGACTGGAAGAAACACAAGCTGGAATCAAGATTGCCGGGAGAAATATCAATAACCTCAGATATGCAGATGACACCACCCTTATGGCAGAAAGTGAAGAGGAACTAAAAAGCCTCTTGATGAAAGTGAAAGAGGAGAGTGAAAAAGTTGGCTTAAAGCTCAACATTCAGAAAACGAAGATAATGGCATCCGGTCCCATCACTTCATGGGAAATAGATGGGGAAACAGTGGAAACAGTGTCAGACTTTATTTTTCTGGGCTCCAAAATCACTACAGATGGTGACTGCAGCCATGAAATTAAAAGATGCTTACTCCTTGGAAGGAAAGTTATGACCAACCTAGATAGCATATTCAAAAGCAGAGACATTAGTTTGCCAACAAAGGTTCATCTAGTCAAGGGTATGGTTTTTCCTGTGGTCATGTATGGATGTGAGAGTTGGACTGTGAAGAAGGCTGAGCGCTGAAGAATTTGTGCTTTTGAACTGTGGTGTTGGAGAAGACTCTTGAGAGTCCCTTGAACTGCAGGGAGATCCAACCAGTCCATTCTGAAGGAGATCAGCCCTGGGATTTCTTTGGAAGGAATGATGCTAAAGCTGAAACTCCAGTACTTTGGCCACCTCATGCGAAGAGTTGACTCATTGGAAAAGACTCTGATGCTGGGAGGGATTGGGGGCAGGAGGAGAAGGGGACAACAGAGGATGAGATGGCTGGATGGCATCACTGACTCGATGGACGTGAGTCTGAGTGAACTCTGGGAGTTGGTGATGGACAGGGAGGCCTGGCGTGCTGCGATTCATGGGGTCGCAAAGAGTTGGACACGACTGAGCAACTGATCTGATCTGATCTGATTTCTTTTTTGTTTTGAAGGGGAAAATGAAGAAAACACTGTTTCATGGACACTGTACCTCTGGCATATTTGAATAGAGATATTATTTTTTCCTCACTTTTTCTCATGCAGGTAGGAGCCAAGTTTTTAGGATATGGAACTGTTGGCCAAAGCTGATCATGCTTTTTTATAAATATCTGGACATCTTATAACATCACAAAGTGTTTCTTTTTTAACAGATGCTTTTTAGTTATAAAGTAAGGTTCCAAAATAACAGATATAATGATAGTGATTGTGACTGCGGGCCCATTTTGTGGCAGGGACACACAAATAGTAACTATTTTTCATCTAATCTTTGCTGAATCTCTACGAAGAAGATATAATTATTCTTTATTTACGGATAATAAAATCAATACCCAGAAAAGCTAAGGAAGATAACCAGGCTTTATCATGAGCCTAATTTCAAAGTTTACCTTTTCTCATTCTGCATTACCTGTCCCCCCTCCAAAAATGACATTTAAAGACTGGCTATGGACCATATCAACTTTTCACCACTATTCAAAAACTAATTTATCTATTGCCATCCCAGTCTGTTTCATGTTGATAGTTCTGATATTAATATTCAAGGTTGGCAACTGTTTAAATGCCAGCAAGTTGCCTGGCCAAGAGGCTCTGAATTGATATAAACACTTTTTTGAATAAGACTCTAATGTGGACAAAGCAGATAGAGACCCTGTAATTATATAACACAATGTGAATCAGTGAGGAGATTGATTTATTTGATGCTACAGTGTATTACTTGTGGAAAACTACACTCTCAAAAGTGTTTTTCTTAGCTTTTGTTACAGATGTACCTGGGCTTCCCTGGTTGGTAAAGAATCTACCTGTAATGCAGGAGACCTGAATTTGATCCCTGGGTCGGGAAGATCCTCTCAGAGGAAATGACAGTCACTCCAATATTCCTGCCTGGGAAATCCCATGGACAGACGAGCCTGGGCTGCAATCCATGGACTCACAAGAGTTGGACATTACTTAGCGACTAAACAACCACCACCACCACCATCAAAGATGTATATAATTGGTCCTAAGAATTGCCTAGCGGTTTGAATGCACCACATACATGGAGGAAAATCTTGTTTCTTTTACATTTCTATCTCTTTACTCATTTAAACAGTATCCATCTTCTAGCTTCTGTTGCAAAACCTTTAAGAATTCTCAAAATGCAGAACCAATGCCTTAAAAATTATTTGCATTTTACATTCAGCTGTTTCAACTACTGTGAATGACTTCCTTTAGTTTTTGCTCTGTCTTTATGCTTTGTTCTGTTACCCAAATTGCTTTGAAAAGTTTAGCAAAGGACCAGATGCTTTAATTTTCTTAGCTGGCTCCTTCTATCTTAATATTTCTTGTCTGGATTCAAAGTAACTTTTGTCATATTTATGTTCTCTAACGTGATAACTTTAAACCAGTATAAAGCAGGGACATAGATGTAATATCTCCAAGATGTTCTCTAAAACTATTTCCTCATAGAATCCCTTATTCATATCTCTCCTACCTTATTTTTTTTTGCATTTAGATCAATTTTATTTGAAATCTTTACTGTCATATTCTTTTAAACACTGTACTCTGTAACTTCATTATTGCTATGAATGCACTGAATGAATTCAATTCATGTGTTTAAATCTTAACTCCCAATATGATGGCATTTGGATATGGGGCCTTTGGGAAGTGATTAGGTCACGAGGATGGAGCCCTCATGAATGAGATCCGCACCATTATAAAGGAAATCCTAGAAAGCTCCCTCTTTCCCTCCACCATGTGAGGACACAGAGAGAACACGGCAATCTGAGAACAAGGAAGAGGGCCCTCACCACAGATAGAATCTGCTAGCACCTTGATCTTGGACTTACCAGACTCCAGGACTGTGAGAAATATGTTTCTATATATGTCACCCAGTCTCCAATATTCTATTACCAGTCTGAATGAACTAAGACAATTATGAAATTTTATGTATCAACATATCAAAAATAGTTAACAGAAAACTTTTTAACTTGCAGTCAAATTATCCGTCCTATAAATGCCATTCAAGTTTATAATTTCATCCTTTTTTTTGTATTTTTTTATTTCCTCAATGTGAAATTTTTTATAATAGTTTTATTGAGATATAATTCATATGCCTTAAAATTTACCCATTTAAAGTATTCAATTACACACATTCATAAAGTTGTACAGCCATCTCTACTATATAACTTTGGGCTTCCCTAATGGTTCAGATGGTAAAGAATCTGCCTGCAATGTGAGAGACCTGGGTTTGATCCCTAGGTTGGGAAGATCCCCTGGAGAAGAGAATGGCAACCCACTCCAGTATTCTTGCCTGGAGAATTCTTTGGACAGAGGAGCCTGGTGGGCTACAGTCCAAGGGGTCACAAAGAGTCGGACAGGACTGGGTGACTAGCACTTTCACTTTCACAATATAACTTTATAGAGTATGTTCATCACCACTGCCCATTTCCACCTTTCTAGCCCCTAGCAACCACTAAACTTCTACCTCTTTAAGTATACTAACCTGGACACGTAATATAAATGGAATCACACAATATATGCATTTTTATGTTTGGTTTTATTCACTTAACATGATGTTTCAAGGTTCATCCATGTTATAGCACAAGTACTTAATTCCTTTTTAATGACAAGCACTATCATATTTTTTAAATAAAATATAATATATTTTAATATATAAATTATTTATATATATATTGCTGCCTGTGGGCTTTTTCTAGTTGCGGCAGACGGGTGCTACTCTTCATTGCAGTGTATGGCTTCTCACTGTGGTGGCTTCTTTTGCTGCTGAGCCCAGGCTCTAGGGCACCTGGGTTTCAGCAGTTGTGGTACATGGGCTCAGTAGTTGTGGTTCCCGGGTTCTAGAGCACAGGCTCAATACTTGTGGAGCACAGGCTTAGTTGCTCCGCAGCGTGTGGGATCTTCACAGACCAGGGATTGAACCCATGTCTCCTGCACTGGCAGGCAGACTTTACCACTGAGCTACCAGGGATGGCTTAGTCTTTACCTCGTAGCTAGGCAGAGCATCAGTATCAGCCAAAGGTGCAATATTAGGGCATTCCAAGGTCATTCCTGGGGATATGCACAGTCCTGCATATGAACATCACCTACATTTTCAGGAATTTTTGGACTCTTTCAAATCCCTCAATGAATATCTTATTCCCATTTTCTTTTTTGAGATTTCTGGTCAACCTCTTGTTAGCTCCAGATGGTATCACTGCCTCAGCTAGCTATAATATCAATTACTATTAAATATTTTCTACAAATATCCTGGAGATAAGAGTCACACAGAGAGAGTTCTGGGTTAAGTCAAATAAAGGCAAGTTCTAAGAATGAAACTTTGCCTAGGAGCTGCTGCTGCTACTGCTAACTCGCTTCAGTCATGTCCGACTCTGCGACCCCGTAGACGGCAGCCCACCAGGCTTCCCCATCCCTGGGATTCTCCAGGCAAGAACACTGGAGTGGGCTGCCATTTCCTTCTCCAATGCATGAAAGTGAAAAGTGAAAGTGAAGTCACTCAGTTGAGTCCGACTCTTAGCAACCTCGTGGACTGCAGCCTACCAGGCTCCTCCATCCATGGGATTCTCCAGGCAAGAGTACTGGAGTGGGGTGCCATTGCTTTCTCCTAGAAAGGCCAAATAATAACATTTCTCCGGAGATGAGATTTTAGGAAAATCCAAGCTGGATTTTCCTAAATTTTCTATCAAAATCCAGATTTAGGAAAATCTGTCCCTCCAGTGGCTGCTAGACTTCTGGTTGTTCCAGCTGTCTGGTTGTTAGTCTGCAAGTTTTCAGTTCTACAACAGAGCTGAAAAGGGGGTCATGGGAGCCAGACAACGTATAAAATGCCACAATGCTTATTCTTCTTACAGAGATCTAGTCATTTTTATTGAATAATAGCTTCTGTAATTGTTGCAAGCCTTTAGTTAATTTCAGAAGTCTTTAAAAAGTTGCCTTTGAGAATAATTGCTAATGTTCTCATTGTTTTTATAGGGAGCAGATTTTTGGAGATCTTCACTCTGTCATTCTGGAAGTTCTCCTTGGGTTATCCCTTCATGTGTGTTTCAGTGGTATTTTAAAATGAACATCCTAAAATTGAATCATTAATTACACATCACATTTCCCCATATTTTAATAATCTTCTTTTATAGGTTGTCTTCAATACCCATGAGGCTGTACTAACCAGAAGTCTCTTTTATCTCCCGCCACCATATTCAATCCATCAGCAAGTCCAGTGTATATTATTTCCTAAATGGCTTTCAAATCTATCCATTTTTAGCAGTTCCAGTAGAAACATCATGCCTCCTCTTCTAAAAAACTGACTTCTAAGTGCTATAATAACCCTTTGAGCAATCTACTTGCATCCAGCCCAGCCTCATCTCACCATTTATCCACACATAGACTGCATGACATTTTTTAGATGCAAAAATAATTATGTAACTTTGAGTAAAACTCTTAAACATTTTCCCTGTCCTCTTAAAGACAAACATTTTTACCATGACCTTCAAAGCTTATCCATGGTCCAAATTCTTTCTGATTTTGTTTACAGTTGCATCCTTTGAGTTTTATCACAATAGCTAATGCAAATTTTGCCATCAATAAACATTTGCTAAATAAATGAATGTTAATAAGTGGTCTATTTTAAGGCTATAATGGAATAAGCAAAATTAATTCCTTTAAGCCAAGAAGTTAAACAACATAACTATCAAGAAATCAAAGGAATCAGTCTGTCTGTTTCACCTTTAATGCTTTACTCTTCATTGAAAGAAATATTAGTTGCTTTAAAAAAAATGTTCAAACTGTGCACATCAAGCCACATGTGGACAAAACAAGCATATGTAGAACTTATATATTCAATTTGGAGTTAATCAGTAAAATTAGATTTTGAAAATTACGTTGATAATTAAGTTCATAATAGCACATTATATTGATTTTCTATGCTTAACTATTAGCATAGAGTACCAATAAACTAATAAATATTTTCTATTTAACAGATATTCTCTGATCTAGCATCACAAAATAGTTAACAGTTAAGTCGCTTGATTTGCTTGAAGGACTATCCATTTAAAAAATCTATTTTCTACACAATGGCAGGGTGGGTCTAGTTTTTTTTTCCTGTTATGTCAGAGGAAACCCTTGAAATCACTCATTGTGGTTAACTACATTCCTAATAATATGTCTTTTGAAAGGACTATCATAGGTCTTCTAAATGATTATATTGCTTATCTTCAGGTAGACTGAAAAGAGAGTTGCACCGTAAAGAAGGCTGAGTGCCAGAGAATTGATGCTTTTGAACTGTAGTGTTGGAGCAGGCTCTTGAGAGTCCTTGGACTGCAAGGAGATCCAACTAGCCAATCCTAAAGGAAATCAGTCCCAATTATTCACTGGAAGCACTGATGTTGAAGCTGAAGCTCCATACTTTGGCCACCTGCTGCAAAGAGCCAACTCATTAGAAAAGACCCTGATGCTGGGAAAGATTGAAGGCAGGAGGAGAAAGGGATGGCAAAGGATGAGATGGTTGGATGACATCACTGACTCAATGGACATGAGTTTGAGCAAGCTCCGGGAGATGGAGGGACAGGAAAGCCTGGTGTGCTGCAGTCCATGGGGTCACAAAGAATCAGACACGGCTGATCAACTGAACAAGATTGAAAAAGATATTTGCTGAGGGTTAAGTCAGGGTCTATCACTTTGCTTCTAGCATCAGAAGCCCAGGGTATCCGTGATACCTTATTCCAATTTGATGTGACATAGCCCTTGTGAAGTATCAGTTACTCTTTCAGTAAGATTGCCAGTATCACTTAATTTGGCTTCGAACCATCATTTTATAACTAAGCATGTTGTCACAGATTTAAAATGCTTCAGATGACAGCTTTGGATTTCTTTGCTTAAGTTTTTTAAAGTATTCAAACTTTAGCAATCTCTTCAATGAATTGCGTGTCAATTTTAGATGTATTCTTGACATAGAATTGCCCTTGCATTTCAAGCAGCACATTATAAGCTGCATATTTGCTACCTGGGAGACATTTATTTGGGAAATATGTTCATGATGTAGACTATTTTTTTCCTTTAAATGTGGAAAAACTTGTTTTCTTTCTTATTATGCTGATTTCCCACCCTGCAAATATACAAATGAACCACCATTCTATTGTAGCACTCACTCTGATTTCCCAGATGTTATGCTAACTCTCTTACAGCTTTTGGGTAGTTTCCAAAATACAATACTTGGATTAAATGTGTCCCCGGTAGATTTTACCCTTTAGCTGTGTCCTTCTCTCCTTTTTATACTGCTATTATATAGGACCTTTCAATGACTTTACTGTATTTCAGTGTATGACTGCTATTTCCTGTTATTTTTGTCTTTTCTACTTGAGAAAGAATTTCTTATTTCTCTAGGATTTTTAGGATTGGAGACCATTAGTTATATATTCAAAAGGCACACATTTTTCATGTAAAACATGTTAGTATGGTATATGACTGTGAAAGAATAAACATATTTGGAATTCTGTCTTCATTTTATTCTGCTTTGTTTGATCTATATGGTGAAATAATTTCTGTATCAAAATGTATAATTTATGGTCATCAAAATATAATAACTTTTCAAGCATTCTGCCAAATATTAAAACATTTTGTTTTACATTAGTTTTAGATTTACAGAAAAATTACAAAATAGAGCTGAGTTCATGTATACCCCAAACCTAGTTTCCACTATTGTTAATAGCTTATATTAGTATTAAACACTTGTTACAATTAATATGGGAATAAAATCAAAACATTATCATTAACTAAAGTCTATAGCTAAAGATTTCCTTCAGTTCAGTTCAGTCACTCAATTGTGTCTGACTCTTTGTGACCCCATGAATTGCAGCATGCCAGGCCTCCCTGTCCATCACCAACTCCCAGAGTTTACCCAAACTCATGTCCATCAAGTCGATGATGCCATCCAACCATCTCATCCTCTGTCATCCCCTTCTCCTCCTGCCCCCAATCCCTCCCAGCATCATAGTCTTTTCCAATGAGTCAACTCTTCACATGAGGTGGCCAAAGTATTGGAGTTTCAGCTTTAGCATCAGTCCTTCCAATGAACATCTAGGACTGATCTCCTTTAGGATGGACTAGTTGGATCTCCTTGCAGTCCAAGGGACTCTCAAGAGTCTTCTGCAACAACCACAGTTCAAAAGCATCAATATTCTTTTTCTGTTCCAGAATTCCATCCAGAAAAACACAACACATTTAGTAGTTATATCTTCTTAGCTTACTCGGCTGTGACACTTTCTCAGATTTTCCTTGTTTTTGATTACCTTGACAGTTTTGAGCCATATTAGTCAGATATTTTGCAAAATATCCCTCTAGGGGGATTTGTCTGATGTTTTTCTTATGACTAGACCTGGGTCATATATTTTGTGGAGAAAGACCAGAGAGGCAAAGTATCATTCTCATTGTATCATATCAAAAGTACATTCACATCAATCTGACTTATTATTGATGATGCTGACCTTGATCATCTGGCTCAAAGAGTGTTCTTCAAGCTTCTCTAATGTTACTCTTTGTTCTTTCCCTGTTCTCTGCTGTAACTCTCTGAAGGAAGTCACCAGGCACAGCCCACTTTGAGAAGTAGACAGTTATGTTTCGCTTCTCAAGAACAGAGTATCTATATAAAGTATTTGGAAGTTTTCCGTACTGTAGATTTTTCTATCACCCCCATTATTTATGTATTGAATCACTTATTGATATCAGTATGGATTCATGGAGATTTATTTTAGACTTTGAGTTATAACTGGATGAAATCTATTTATTTATTTACTCAAGTTGTTAGCTTTGGGAATTGTCTCATGTCTCCTGTGTCCTGTTGATACACTCCTGCTTTTGTCTGTTTAGTTTGTATTTTTTGCATTTCTTTAATTTCTGGCACTACAAGATGCTCCAGGCTCATGCTATGTATTTCCTGCCTCAGCTCATAGAATCAGACATTTCTCCAAGGAGCTCTGGATCCTTTTATTAGAAAGCAAGATCTGGGAACTAGATGTTCTGTTGTATTATTTTTCTAGCTAAAAAAATGAGACTAAAATTTCTTGAGCTTCTACTATTATTTAAGCCAGAGATAAGCAAATATGTTCTGTAAAGGACCAGATAGTAAATATTTTAGCCTTTGCAACCTATCATCTCTCACAATGACTTTGTTGTGAAAACTGACTTTAATGAGGAAAAAACAGCCTTAGGCCATATGTAAACGGATGTGACTATTTTCTAACAAAGCTGTATTTACAAAAACAGGTGACAGGCTGAATTTGGCCTGTGGATCATAGTCACCTAACTTAAGATATAAGCTGTAGGTGTGGCCTGTGTGGTGTGAGAAGGAGGGGGATAGAGGGGAAAAGAGAAGCAGATAAACAAGATATGAATTCATCCTTAAAGAGTTAGGGACTGAGGTCAAATGGTCTGATTACAAAGAAAGCGTTATTTTTCTTTTGCCATACTGTCTTCTGGGCTCCCCCAGTGCCTGCCAGTGCAGGAGATGTAAGAGATACTGGCTCAATCCCTGGGTCAGGAAGATCCCTTGGAGGAGGACATGGCACTCAAGTAATCTGGCCTGGAGAATCCTATGGACAGAGGAAGCTGGTAGGCTACAGTCCATGGGGTCGCAAAGAGTCAGACATGACCAAAGCGACTTAGAACAGCATACATACTGTCTTCTAATCAATGATTCTTCAAATTATATCCCGGAAGTTCCTTGTATTTTGTTTTTCCAGCTTGCAGAAAGTCTCATGCATAGACTAATCAAGTGTCTCAAGTGGTATAACTATAGTAATGATGCTGGCTTACATGTCATAGCTGGATATCAATCTTATTTACTTTTAGTCACACGTTGTATAGTTACAAACTCTAGGTTATTAATAAAGAGGTCAACATAGCCAAGCAAGCTGTTTGCTGAAATAAACTGTTGGAAAAACTTCATTCAAAGTAAAGACATCTTCCAACTGACATGGTTCCTGACCAGCTATATTGGGTAACTGTGTAATGAGGAGTCTCTTGCTTGCCAGCAAAAACCAGAGTAAAGAGATGACAGTAGTCTTCTCCAGAGACTAACAGAGAAAGACAATGAGAAAAGATGAGTATGGCTGTTTCAGAACAGAACTCAACCCTTAAAGAAAAGGAAGAATTAAAATAAAGGAAAAACGTGAGCCAGATTGATCTCTTTAAACATTTCAAGGTAACCGTTGAGGTACTTTCCCTTTATATCAATTCTGTCCTTTACAGACCATTTTCCAAATCATTCCCCAGTTTTAAGCTCTCACGTGCACAAATTCTTCTATGAATTTATAATTCTGGATGTTAAATCCATTGATCATAGTTTCTCTTACCAAGGCATTTTCCCTCACTACATTAGCTTTAGCTGTGAAGCGAAGTTAGTTAACGGTATATGTTTCTCCTTCAAACTATTATAAGTCATGGGTAATCAATAAAGAGCTGGAGAAAGATAATGTATTAAAGGTTAATCACATAATATGCCTTATATAGGACATAAGAACTCTCCTGTTATTGATTATACATTTTTTTAATTGTTCATAGTCCATTCTCCAAAATAATATGATCTTTCTTAGACTAGTGTCTAAGAAATAAATCTCCCTACCTACTAGGTTATCGATCAGTGACAGATATACACCTATAGTGATGTATTTAAACAATAAACCAGTTCATATGATGATTGATCATTCACTCTATATGCTTCTGGCTCAAGGATGAAATCTGTAGAAAAAATGACTAGAGTGGTAGATTGGAAAAATTGGGTCAGTTCAGTTCAGTCGTTATATTTTTAGAATTTTGGTTCATAGATATTTCAGAGGATATTAATAATAACATCAACAGTATAATTGACATTAATAATGGAAATAATATAATATATATAATATAATGATGGACACAGTAGTGACTGTGTCCATCAGTCAGAAACACAAAAACCTCTCTAGATATTTCAAGTGTAAAGGGATTTAATGCACAGAATTAGTTACAAAAATATTGGAAAAGCTGGGTGAACCAAAGAGTTTAGTGCTCTATCCATTGATACAGAGCTGGTACCATTCCTGGGCTGAAGCCTCGCCATGCCACTACTCTGACAGAGGCTATGTCCCCATTGTTATTGCAGCTGAGTGGGAACCTGGGAGCCACATTCCCACTGCAGAGCCTGTGTGGCCCTAATGCCACTACTCCTGCTGAAGGCATCTCCAGAAGCAAAGAAAGACAGTATCTCTCTTCCTCTTGCTTTCCAACATTCTGTACCCAACTAAAAAGGGAAATGCATTTTCCAGGCTCCTACTTCTACAGTTCAAAAGTGAATGAAGGAAGGCAAAAATGGAATTATGCCAAGAGATTACCAAAATGCATACAATATGATGGGTACCATTTTAACTATTTTCAGATAGACAAATATTAATTTAGACCTCATAACAACCCTGCGTAGTAGATATGCTTTATACGTATTTCACTGATGAGGAAACTGAGGCATAAAGAAGCTAGATGGTATCATACAACTATTAAGAGGTAGAATTAGGATTTGAACCAGGAAATATAACTCTAGTTATATTTCCTATAATCATGGTACTACAATTTAACAAGCCAGGTGTTCTGGATCCTGTTTCATTTGTCCAAAGTAAAAGCTAATTTTTCCCAGGACCCCCATCCAAGTATTTCTGATATATACCTGCCCAAGTATCTCAGATACATGTCTGCCCAAGTATTTCAGATGACTGATTCGCTGCTGTTAGCCACATTTGATCAACATAGCACCTCTTTTTTGCATGACCAACAATTTCAATGGTGAGTAATTTCTCTTGCTAGTCATCCCCTTTAGCCACTGCTGCTATCACTATTCTGGCATCAACATGAAGAAAACCACTGCCCTTCCCCTTTTACTTCATGCCTTACATGGATACCTCACACAAACAGAAAAGAGACCCTGTCTAGTTCCCACAACACAGCTAAATACAAGGCTGAAATACCACTTGGCTGGATTTTATTGAAGGCTGGAGATAAAGGATTTGGAAATACAGAACGAATGATAATTACAGTATAACAAGGCTGCTCTTGGAGTGTGCCCATCCAGGCGCATCTCTGGAGAGTCCCAGTCCCAGGGACCCTACTGGTATTTTTTCAGTTCAGTTGCTCAGTCGTGTCTGACTCTTTGCCACCCCATGAATTGCAGCACACCAGACCTCCCTGTCCATCACCAACTCCCGGAGTTCACTCAAACTCACATCCATCGAGTCAGTGATTCCATCCAGCCATCTCATCCTCTGTTGTCTCCTTTTCCTCCTGTCCCCAATCCCTCCCAGCATCAGAGTCTTTTCCAATGAGTCAACTCTTCGCATGAGGAAGCCAAAGTACTGGAGTTTCAGCTTTAGCATCATTCCCTCCAAAGAACACCCAGAAGCCTGATGTCCTTTAGAATGGACTGGTTGATCTCCTTGCAGTCCAAAGGACTCTCAAGAGTCTTCTCCAACACCACAGTTCAAAAGCATCAATTCTTCAGTGCTCAGCTTTCTTCACAGTCCAACTCTCACATCCATACATGACCACAGGAAAAACCATAGCCTTGACTAGATGGACCTTTGTTGGCAAAGTAATGTCTCTGTTTTTCAATATGTTGTCTAGGTTGGTCATAACTTTCCTTTCAAGGAGTAAGCGTCTTTCAATTTCATGGCTGCAGTCACCATCTGCAGGGATTTTGGAGCCCCCCAAAATAAACTCTGACACTGTTTCCACTGTTTCCCCATCTATTTCCCATGAAGTGATAGGACCAGATGCATGATCTTCATTTTCTGAATGTTGAGCTTTAAGCCAACTTTTTCACTCTCCTCTTTCACTCTCATCAAGAGGCTTTTTAGTTCCTCTTCACTTTCTGCCATAAAGGTGGCATCATCTGCATATCTGAGGTTATTGATATTTCTCCCGGCAATCTTGATTCCAGCTTGTGTTTCTTCCAGCCCAGTGTTTTTCATGATGTACTCTGCATCTAAGTTAAATAAGCAGGGTGACAATACACAGCCTTGACATACTCCTTTTCCTATTTGGAACCCGTCTGTTGTTCCATGTCCAGTTCTAACTGTTGCTTCCTGACCTGCATATAGGTTTCTCAAGAGGCAGATCAAGTGGTCTGGTATTCCCATCTCTTTCAGAATTTTCCACAGTTTATTGTGATGCACGCAGTCAAAGGCTTTGCCATAGTCAAGAAAGCAGAAATAGATGTTTTTCTGGAACTCTCTTGCTTTTTCCATGATCTAGCAGATGCTGGCAATTTGATCTCTGGTTCCTCTGCCTTTTCTAAAACCAGCTTGAACATCTGGAAGTTCACGGTTCACGTATTGCTGAAGTCTGGCTTGGAGAATTTTGAGCATTACTTTACTAGCGTGTGAGATGAATGCAATTGTGCGGTAGTTTGAGCATTCTTTGGCATTGCCTTTCTATGGGATTGGAATGAAAACTGACCTTTTCCAGTCCTGTGGCCACTGCTGAGTTTTCCAAATTTGCTGGCATGTTGAGTGCAACACTTTAACGGCATCATTTTCCAGGATTTGAAATAGCTCAACTGGAATGCCATCACCTCCACTAGCTTTGTTCGTAGTGATGCTTTCTAAAGCCCCCTTGACTTCACATTCCAGGATGTCTGGCTCTAGGTGAGTGATCACAGCATCGTGATTATCTGGGTCGTGAAGATCTTTTTTGTACAGTTCTTCTGTGTATTCTTGCCACCTCTTCTTAATATCTTCTGCTTCTATTAGGTCCATCCCATTTCTGTCCTTAATAGAGCCCATCTTTGCATGAAATGTTCCCTTGGTATCTCTCATTTTCTTGAAGATATCTCTAGTCTTTCCCATTCTGTTGTTTTCCTCTATTTCTTTGCATTGATCACTGAGGAAGGCTTTCTTATCTCTTCTTGCTATTCTTTGGAACTCTGCATTCAGATGCTTATATCTTTCCTTTTCTCCTTTTATTTGTTTTTTTTGCTTCTTTTCTTTTCACAGCTATTTGTAAGGCCTCCCCAGACAGCCATTTTGCTCCTTTGCAATTCTTTTCCCTAGGGATGGTTTTGATCCCTGTCTCCTGTACAATGTCACGAACCTCCGTCCATAGTTCACCAGGCACTCTATCTATCTGATCTAGACTCTTAAATCTATTTCTCACTTCCACTGTATAATCATAAGGAATTTTTTTTAATTTTATTTTATTTTTAAACTTTACAATATTGTATTAGTTTTGCCGAATATCGAAATGAATCCACCACAGGTATACCTGTGTTCCCCATCCTGAACCTTCCTCCCTCCTCCCTCCCCATACTCTCCCTCTGGGTCGTCCCAGTGCACCAGCCCCAAGCATCCAGTATCGTGCATCAAACCTGGACTGGCGACTCGTTTCATACATGATATTATACATGTTTCAATGCTATTCTCCCAAATCTCCCCACCCTCTCCCTCTCCCACAGAGTCCATAAGACTGATCTATACATCAGTGTCTCTTTTGCTGTCTCGTACACAGGGTTATTGTTACCATCTTTCTAAATTCCATATATATGTGTTAGTATACTGTATTGGTGTTTTTCTTTCTGGCTTACTTCACTCTGTATAATAGGTTCCAGTTTCATCCATCTCATTAGAACTGATTCAAATGTATTCTTTTTAATGGCTGAGTAATACTCCATTGTGTATATGTACCACTGCTTTCTTATCCATTCATCTGCTGATGGGCATCTAGGTTGCTTCCATGTCCTGGCTATTATAAACAGTGCTGCGATGAACATTGGGGTACACGTGTCTCTTTCCTTCTGGTTTCCTCAGTGTGTATGCCCAGCAGTGGGATTGCTGGATCATAAGGCAGTTCTATTTCCAATTTTTTAAGGAATCTCCACACTGTTCTCCATAGTAGCTGTACTAGTTTGCATTCCCACCAACAGTGTAAGAGAGTTCCCTTTTCTCCACACCCTCTCCAGCATTTATTGCTTGTAGACTTTTGGATCGCAGCCATTCTGACTGGCATGAAATGGTACCTCATAGTGGTTTTGATTTGCATTTCTCTGATAATGAGTGATGTTGAGCATCTTTTCATGTGTTTGTTAGCCATCTGTATGTCTTCTTTGGAGAAATGTCTATTTAGTTCTTTGGCCCATTTTTTGATTGGGTCATTTATTTTTCTGGAGTTGAGGTGTAGGAGTTGCTTGTATATTTTTGAGATTAGTTGTTTGCCCGTTGCTTCATTTGCTATTATTTTCTCCCATTCTGAAGGCTGCCTTTTCACCTTGCTAATAATTTCCTTTGTTGTGCAGAAGCTTTTAAGTTTAATTAGGTCCCATTTGTTTATTTTTGCTTTTATTTCCAATATTCTGGGAGGTGGGTCATAGAGGATCCTGCTGTGATGTATGTCGGAGAGTGTTTTGCCTATGTTCTCCTCTAGGAGTTTTATAGTTTCTGGTCTTATGTTGAGATCTTTAATCCATTTTGAGTTTATTTTTGTGTATGGTGTCAGAAAGTGTTCTAGTTTCATTCTTTTACAAGTGGTTGACCAGTTTTCCCAGCACCACTTGTTTAAGAGATTGTCTTTAATCCATTGTATATTCTTGCCTCCTTTGTCAAAGATAAGGTGTCCATATATGTGTGGATTTATCTCTGGGCTTTCTATTTTGTTCCATTGATCAATATTTCTGTTTTTATGCCAGTACCATACTGTCTTGATAACTGTGGCTTTGTAATAGAGCCTGAAGTCAGGTAGGTTGATTCCTCCAGTTCCATTCTTCTTTCTCAAGATAGCTTTGGCCATTCGAGGTTTTTTGTATTTGCATACAAATTGTGAAATTGTTTGTTCTAGCTCTGTGAAGAATACCGTTGGTAGCTTGATAGGGATTGCATTGAATGTATAAATTGCTTTGGGTAGTATACTCATTTTCACTGTATTGATTCTTCCAATCCATGAACATGGTATATTTCTCCATCTATTAGTGTCCTCTTTGATTTCTTTCACCAGTGTTTTATAGTTTTCTATATATAGGTCTTTAGTTTCTTTAGGTAGATATATTCCTAAGTATTTTATTCTTTTCGTTGCAATGGTGAATGGAATTGTTTCCTTAATTTCTCTTTCAGTTTTCTCATTATTAGTATATAGGAATGCAAGGGATTTCTGTGTGTTGATTTTATATCCTGCAACTTTACTATAATCATTGATTAGTTCTAGTAATTTTCTGGTGGAGTCTTTTAGGTTTTTCTATGTAGAGGATCATGTCATCTGCAAACAGTGAGAGTTTTACTTCTTCTTTTTTCAATTTGGATTCCTTTTATTTCTTTTTCTGCTCTGATTGCTGTGGCCAAAACTTCCAAAACTATGTTGAATAGTAATGGTGAAAGTGGGCACCCTTGTCTTGTTCCTGAGTTTAGAGGAAATGCTTTCAATTTTTCACCATTGAGGATAATGTTTGCTGTGGGTTTGTCATATATAGCTTTTATTATGTTGAGGTATGTTTCCTTCTATTCCTGCTTTCTGGAGAGTTCTTATCATAAATGGATGTTGAATTTTGTCAAAGGCTTTCTCTGCATCTATTGAGATAATCATATGGTTTTATTTTTCAATTTGTTAATGTGGTGTATTACATTGATTGATTTGCGGATATTGAAGAATCCTTGCATCCCTGGGATACACCCACTTGGTCACTTGGTCATGGTGTATGATCTTTTTAATGTGTTGTTGGATTCTGATTGCTAGAATTTTGTTAAGGATTTTTGCATCTATGTTCATCAGTGACATTGGCCTGTAGTTTTCTTTTTTTTGTGGGATCTTTGTCAGGTTTTGGTATTAGGGTGATGGTGGCCTCATAGAATGAGTTTGGAAGTTTACCTTCCTCTGCAATTTTCTGGAAGAGTTTGAGCAGGATAGGTGTTAGCTCTTCTCTAAATTTTTGGTAGAATTCAGCTGTGAAGCCGTCTGGACCTGGGCTTTTGTTTGCTGGAAGATTTTTGATTACAGTTTCAATTTCCGTGCTTGTGATGGGTCTGTTAAGATTTTCTATTTCTTCCTGGTCGAGTTTTGGAAAGTTGTACTTTTCTAAGAATTTGTCCATTTCTTCCACGTTGTCCATTTTATTGGCATATAATTGTTGATAGTAGTCTCTTATGATCCTTTGTATTTCTGTGTTGTCTGTTGTGATCTCTCCATTTTTGTTTCTAATTTTATTGATTTGATTTTTCTCCCTTTATTTCTTGATGAGTCTGGCTAATGGTTTTTCAATTTTATTTATCCTTTCAAAGAACCAGCTTTTGGCTTTGTTGATTTTTGCTATGGTCTCTTTTGTTTCTTTTGCATTTATTTCTGCCCTAATTTTTAAGATTTCTTTCCTTCTACTAACCCTGGGGTTCTTCATTTCTTCCTTTTCTAGTTGCTTTAGGTGTAGGGTTAGGTTATTTATTTGACTTTTTTCTTGTTTCTTGAGGTATGCCTGTATTGCTATGAACTTCCCCCTTAGGACTGCTTTTAAAGTGTCCCACAGGTTTTGAGTTGTTGTGTTTTCATTTTCATTCGTTTCTATGCAAATTTTGATTTCTTTTTTTGATTTCTTCTGTGATTTGTTGGTTATTCAGCAGGGTGTTGTTCATCCTCCATATGTTGGAATTTTTAATAGTTTTCTCCTGTAATTGAGATCTAATCTTAATGCATTGTGGTCAGAAAAGATGCTTGGAATGATTTCTATTTTTTGAATTTACAAGGCTAGATTTATGGCCCAGGATGTGATCTATCCTGGAGAAGGTTCCATGTGCACTTGAGAAAAAGGTGAAATTCATTGTTTTGGGATGAAATGTCCTATAGATATCAATTAGGTCTAACTGGTCTATTCCATCGTTTAACGTTTGTGTTTCCTTGTTAATTTTCTGTTTAGTTGATCTATCCATAGGTGTGAGTGGGGTATTAAAGTCTCCCACTATTATTGTGTTATTGTTAATTTCTCCTTTCATACTTGTTAGCATTTGTCTTACATATTGCGGTGCTCCCGTTTTAGGTGCATATATATTTATAATTGTTATATCTGCTTCTTGGATTGATCCTTTGATCATTATGTAGTGACCATCTTTGTCTCTTTTCACAGCCTTTGTTTTAAAGTCTATTTTATCTGATATAAGTATTGCTACTCCTGCTTTCTTTTGGTCCCTATTTGCATGGAAAATCTTTTTCCAGCCCTTCAGGAATTTGATTTAGGTCATACCTGAATGGTCTAGTGATTTGCCCTACTTTCTTCAATTGAAGTCTGAGTTTGGCAATAAGGAGTTCATGATCTGAGCCACAGTCAGCTCCCGGTCTTGTTTTTGCTGACTGTATAGAGCTTCTCCATCTTTGGCTGCAAAGAATATAATCAATCTGATTTTGGTGTTGACCATCTGGTGATGTCCATGTGTAGAGTCTTCTCTTGTGTTGTTGGAAAAGGGTGTTTGCTATGACCAGTATTGTCTCAGACCTGTCTCTAAATGGCTGGGTCCAGCTTCCTCGTACAATGTGGCATGTTTTTGTGTCTATCTCCATTCACAGAGTCCTGGCCCAGTTTCCAAGCTCCAGTTAGAGAAGTCCCTCTCAAGACTGAATTCCCAATGTTTGTTTCTTTTCCCTTACTAAGAAAAAGTATCCAAAACTTGGGATGCAATATCTAACAGGTCTGCCCAAGGCTTATCTAATTCTCTAAGAGGACTCAGATTTGTCTGATTAACTATTTACTATTGATAAAGTTCCACACTCTATGCAGTTAGAAGTTAACCTTTGAAGTTAAAGTGAAAGTGAAGTCGCTTAGCCGTGTCCTACTCTTTACGACCCATGGACTGTAGCCCACCAGGCTCTTCCGTCCATGGGATTTTCCAGGCAAGAGTACTGGAGTGGGTTGCCATTGCCTTCTCCAGGGGATCTTCCTGACCCACAGATTGAATCTGGGTCTCCTGCATTGAAGGCAGATGCTTTACTGTCTGAGCCACCAGGGAAGCCCTTGTTAACCTTTAGAAGATTGTTAAATTGTTAATGATTTTTGTTCATTTGAGATACAAATGATTTCTAATTGAAAAGATAACCTAAAAGATTACATTTTATGGTCAGGGAAGCTATTAAACAGTTTTGCATTTCATTCAGCAATGTCATTTCAGCAGTTTGTTTCCTCTGACTGTAGTATATACTTTGTCCTTTCTTGTATTGCGTTGAGTCAGTTTAACATTTGGCTTAATCCCTCACTAATGTTTTTTATTTGAATTTACTTTTTGTTTCTGTGAGTTATATTTTTAACTTTTAGAAAATTATACTTTGATACTTTGATTAGCTTCTTCACAAGATTGGTAAAAATAGAAATGACTACTTCCTTCAGAGCAAATCGTCCTCAGATTTATACCTAATATTTGTGGGACTTGGAAAATATTACGAATGTAGGTCCATATACAGTAAGACTAAATGTTTAAAACATAAATTATGACTAGAGTCTATTAAATGAAATATATTCTTCTCTCCTCCTTTGACAAATGTCACTTCATAATGGGGCTTCCCTCGTGGCTCAGACAGTAAAGAATCTGTCTGCGATGCAAGAGACCTGGATTCAAACCTTGGTTTGGGAAGATCCCCTGAAGAAAGGAATGACAACGCACTCTAGTATTCTTGCCTAAAGAATTTCACGGACAGAGGAGCCTAGCAGGCTAAAATCCTTGGGGTCACAAAGAGCCGGACATAACTGGACGAATAACACTTACTTACTTTATAATAAACACATTGAAAAATATCCATTAGGCTCTGGTAATTTTCATTACTGAAGGTCAGCAAAATACCAAAAATGAACAAGTTTAAATATTATGATCCATACTTGGTTAGTCCATTGAAAAGAGGAAGATATTTGGATGAATAATAAAGTAAAGCAAATTGCAAATTATATATTTATTTCATATAATTTAATATTTTAGCCCTCAGCAAAATTACTTATTACATTGTTATAATCAAGGTTTTCATATAATTTGTATTCTATTGACAGTAATGCCAAATTAGATCTTGGCTGAACATTATAGTTCTTAAATATGTTTATTTGCTTTAAAAACTTCAATTTGGAAAATTTTGTCTGAAATTGTTTATAAAGTTATAACGCAATACTTGGAATTAGTCTATAAAGTTTCATGTTTGAATAGTGTAATGGAGGTAACACTTGAAAAATTAATACTCCACAGAAACTATCATCATCTTATGTGACCCTGACTCATCTTTTTATTTCATAAGTAACTTTCCAAAGAAGAATACACCACATCTACAAAGCAAATACTTTGGCATTGCAGGGCATCTTGCTGTAGACATATTCAAACAAAAGAAAGAAAGACATTTGGACAAAAGAAAAATCAAGTAGAGCTTTGATTTAAAAGGTCCAAATAATTGTACCAGTTTCCCTCAAGAACAAAAAATAGGAGGCAGAGTGCTTACTTTATTTGTGTGTAACTGAATAGCCTAATGAGGTGTTTCCCTTCTCCAAGAAAGCCATCAATGTTTTAAAGGACTATTTGAATTCCATCACTTTGTCCAAAGTTCCTTTCCAAGCCTCTTTTTCTACTTTTATCTAATGACAGAATAAAAGAGTAACATTTTTTCCAAATTGAGATCTAAAATTGTCAATGAATGTTTTTATTCATTCATTCAAATATTTTATATTACATTAATTCTATCCCACAACTGCTCTAGTTTCTGGGGGTTAAACTTCACAATCCATGTTTTTAATCTTTTAAAGGATGTATGCCAGTGTCTAACTTATTTATTTGTCCAAGTGAAAATATTTCTGTAGGCAAGGTGCCTGGGGAACACAGAAGAAGGGTCTATTAGACAAGCAGGCATAACATCCATTCCCAGTGCTATTTCTCCAGAGTAATGAGAATTAAATTCAATTCCCTATATTAATCTGCATTCATTTGCTGACTGTTGATGACCTTGAAACCATGAATAGCCACTGGCAAGGGGGTTGAAGAGCACAGATGGGACTCTCCTTCAATAATATACTAAAGACATAGAAAGAAGAAATTCATCCTAGTAACAGCCACATTTTTACAGTCCCCATAATGGTTCCCATTGTACACAACTGCTTATTCTGTGAAAAGGATCAATGGATTATCTGTTGTTTCTGATAACTTACATCATTATTTCTATTTAGGAATAAAATGGTGGATTTAAAATAACACAATTAAGATTGACAATAACACAATGACTTTTAAAAATTAACTTGAAGAATATAATTTGTTAACTCTAGATAGCCACTGTCTTAACTGTTTATAGTTGTAACACAGGGTAGGAGGGTATGGGTGTGTTTCTGAATCTAGGCTCAACAGACCATAAAATGCACTAGTGAATGTTGGCCTGTGAGGACTTCCTAGGAGGATCAGAAACAATAAAGTCAGTAGGAAATTAACAGCATTTATTCTGAATCACCTGAATCAGGGGATGTTTTAAGTCACTGATTCTTTTACTGAAATATGTTGAATATATTTATGAAATTTTCTTTAAAGTATAAAAATCTTATTAAATGCTCATTCTATAGCTCCTCAACAAAAATTAACATTAGCCACATTGTAATTTATATATTCTTTCAAATTTTCCCAAAAGTATGCTCATTCAAGTGTCCCAAAGCATGCTCACATATATTATTCCAGTTATCTTTATAGTAGCACCTAGGAGATACAGAGGGGTTATTATCATCACTTCCTTGGAAACAGGAAAGTGAGGGAACAATAGGTTAAATTAATAGAGGCAAGCATAAATTGATTCATAGCTTCAAAGCCCTGCAAAATAAAATCATGCTTAGTTTACAATTTATTTTTAGAAATTATAGTTTCCCAGGCATTTTAAAAGCAATATTTGTCACTTAGACTTTATCTGATAATTGTAAAATGTAGTGGCATTTCAATTTCCCTAGAGGCTTTTATTTTATTTCTGGAGACACACTGCACATAAGAAAATAATGCCAGAATGATGTATATCTTAATATTAACAAGATCTTGGTCAATAATTAACATAAGAAGATAATTCAACAATTTTTCCTTATGCATGAATACTTGAGTAATTAATTTATGGATAAATGTCAAAAATGCAATCCACATTTCCCAGTACAACTTTACTATTCTAAACATATCTCACACAATCATTTACTTTCAAAAGTGTCATATTGAGAGATTTCATGAGGATGTAAAATGGCTAATATACAATTCAGATCACTTTTATAACCTTGGTTCAAGTGAAAACATAGGAGAAAAAAAGTCCGTTATGCTATAGTTACAAAAAGAAACAACAAAAACCCAGATGATAAATAAGACAGTCTCTCAACCTTGCGTTAATAGACAGTCTGCTCTTGTGAGGCAACCCTTGGGGGATGGATTAATTCATGTCCTAGCCTAAGGGTGTACGCCTCAGAGGCTGTCAACCTGCGTTCCAGCGTCTGGTTCTTCCCTTCATCTCCTCCCAGTATTGACATTATCTTTTCATTGCTGATCTTACCTTATAAAATGCTTTTTTTAAAAAAATCAGAGGCAAGACAATAGAAACCTTTGCTTACTTTCTTTCTTGTCCTTTGTTTTCTATTTCTTTTATCAGAGATATTATGCATGTATAATTTGGATATGGTTACAACACAGAATTCTCCATCTCTTAAATACAGTCTCTATATTGATTCTGTAAATATGCACTTTTAATCTTTTATGAGTTTGTATTTACTTGTCTTATGGGAATATGTGCACTGCTCTCCTGAACTGATAAACTATAACTACAGCAATGGAGCCCCTGTTTATGTCCCAGTAAATGCTGCAGAATGACCAGAACACAACTGAGGAGTCTAGAAGGGCCAAGGTTGATACCCTGGTAAAATATTCCAATATTGGAAATGGAAGGGCACCTGGGATGAGTAGCCACCAGAAACACTAAATAAAACGTTATCTTTTCCTTCTTTCCTTCAGTCTGTAGGTGTCAGCTAAATGATTGTCCAGCTTTTGGAAAGTCATCCTCTGTATGAGCATGAGTGAGAAATTCAGAGGGGGATTTTTTAGCTTTCCACACACTGAGGCTCAATAACTGCCCTCCTAGATGTTAATGAAAGACTCAAATCGACTGTGAATTAAGTCTTTGTTGACCATGTAATCCACATGCTATTAGCTTTTCTAAAGGACTATTTCATTTACTGTCGACACAGAACAAAATATCTTTGGTATCCCCAAGGCACTTGAACGTTTTTCATTAACTTTTTAAAAAATTTGCTTTTGATTAGCTTAATTTGCCTTTTTATATCTGTCAATAAAAGCTCTGTGATGAAAGTGAGGGTCTTTAGTGAATATAATACTGTTGATATTTTCAGATCTGAAGTGAATTGGCTTTACATGTCTCCAGGCCTGGGGCACCACTCAGAGCCAAATGCAGGGTCAGAAGGCAGTATGCTTCACCACTTTCATAAACCCTGATCTTGTTCTGGTGGAAATTTGTGGCTGGATTTGGTTCAGGCCTGACTGTTGGAAGGGGGGCCTGGCGTGCATAGTAACACAGATTCTCTGGAGTCAATCTGGTCCTAGTTCTTCCTCAATTCACTAATATCTTGGAGGGTCGTTTTCTATCCACTACTATTTTTGTTTTGCTTCCAGGTGTGTACTCACCTGGATGAGCCCACAAATAAAGCAAGGAGTCTTTGCTGACCACCCAATCTAAAGTGACCACCTCCAGGCACTGCCTAGTCCAATAACAGTTCCATTTTATTTGTAACCCATATCACTACCTGACATTTTCTAGTTCCTCTGGTTTCTTGTATATTATTTATCTGTTATCTCCATGAGGGCAAGGCCACCAGGACTTAGAAAACCACCTGAACTACTATCATTACAGAGTAAATATTTATTTTAATAAATAAATAAATGAAGACTGCAAAGGGTTTTAAGGGTTTCCTCCATAGGAAAGTAATTATTGTTGTCAGACCGATGTGTTTAATTTAGTTTAGAACGGTTGGGTAATTACAATAGAAAAAAGGAATCCAAAATGGTGGTGGCTAAAAGACAAAGAAGGGAAAAGCCCATGAATACAGAACAAAGGAAGGTCTGAGGACCTGAGTGAGGACCTCAGGTAAAACAAACAGCCCTACTGGCTAGCCCAATTTACATAGGGCAGGCTCATGGGAAGGAGAAAAAACATATAGAAAGAGGAGCTAAAATTGAGCCAGGGGCTTCTCTTCTCTTCCTGTCTTTTGGGTCGGCCTGCCCTCATGCCTCGAGGATGTATTTTCCTTTGCTTGCCAATAAAACCGAGCTATAACACTGGCCCGTCTGTTGTGTTAAATTTTTGCTCCAGCGAGATAGAACTGAGGAAATTACAAACTCCCCCAACAGAACTATAGACACATCCCTGGGAAACAAGGAAACAGTTCTGCTCCTATTACACCCTTCATTTTCCTGCAATGAGAAAAAGGAAACCAGAATGACCTAGCCTTCTACATTTCTTAAAATCTCTGAGTAACTACAGCTACTTTAAGTACTATGAAACAGAAACCAAAGGAATGCTGGGCTATATCAGATCATAGGAGCTAGGCTGGAACTGAATATAATTAGGAATGCAAGGAACCCAAAAAAAATGATTGATGGTAATTATTTTGAGAAGGTAGAATTTATTTGTAAGAAGGGTGCTGGATAGGAAAGCATTCTTTTAGTCATAAGGATTTGTCTTTATCAGGGTAAAAGTTAGAATATCAATAGAGAGAAATAGTGGCTATTTAACTTGTGGTAGCTGTCCATTGTAAGCCAAAGATTTTTCTATATTATTACTTTAATGGGGGCATGCAACTTTCCTTTTCATTCACAAATATCAACAAGGTTGATAAAAGAATTTCTGCCAAGACACTGAGAGATGGACCAATAATACTGTGAGGTCAGGCTTAAACTCAGTGTAGCTAATGACTTGTGTAGCCCAAGTGATCAACTTTACAAAAGATACATATGTCTAGGAAGTTTCAATAATGTTTACTCTTTATTTATATTACATATATGAATTTGGGTTAGCCAGAAAGCTGGGCATATCATGGTGACACAAGGATATGCTAGTTTACAAATTGCTCTCTTAACATGATGCTTCCACATTTGCCCTGGCAGGGAAGAGGCAATGAACATTTGCTCTCCATTTGGAAACGCTTCTATCCAAAAGAAGAAAAGAGACACTCATTACTGCTGCTCACACATAACGGACCTAAGTAAGTCACATGGACGTTCCTGATTTTAAGAGGACCTATTTACTTCTTGGGCGCAGGAGGGCTGAGAGGAGCTACTCCATGTTCAAGGCCAGGAGGGGCGGCGGTGAGGAGAACCCTTTGTCCAAGGTAAAGAGCAGACACACTGAAACCATAATCACAGAAAGCTAACCAATCTGATCACATGGACCACAGCCTTGTCTAACTCAATGAAACTAAGCCATGCCATGTGGGGCCACCCAAGACAGGCCGGTAATGGTGGAGAGATCTGACAGAATGTGGTCCACTGGAGAAGGGAATGGCAAACCACTTCAGTATTCTTGCCTTGAGAACCCCATAAACAGTATGAAAAGGCAAAACGATAGGATACTGAAAGAGGAACTCCCCGGGTCCGTTGGTGCCCAATATGCTACTGGAGATCAGTGGAGAAATAACTCCAGAAAGAATGAAGGGATGGAGCCAAAGCAAAAACAATACCCAGTTGTGGATATGACTCGTGATAGAAGCAAGGTCCCATGTTGTAAAGTGCAATATTGCATAGGAACCTGGAATGTTAGGTCCATGAATCAAGGCAAATTGAATGTAGTCAAACAGGAGATGGCAAGTGTGAACGTCGACATTCTAGGAATCAGCGAACTAAAATGGACTGGAATGGGATGACCATTATATCTACTACTGTGGGCAGGAATCCCTCAGAAGAAATGGAGTAGTCATCATGGTCAAAAAAAATAGTCCGAAATGCAGTACTTGGATGCAATCTCAAAAACGACAGAATGGTATCTGTTCATTTCCAAGGCAAACCATTCAGTATCACAGTAATCCAAGTCTATGCCCCAACCAGTAATGCTGAAACCTGAAGTTGAATGGTTCTATGAAAACCTACAAGACCGTTTAGGACTAACACCCAAAAAAGATGTCCTTTTCATTAAGGGGACTGGAATGCAAAAGTAGGAAGTCAAGAAACACCTGGGATAACAGGCAAATTTGGTCTTGGAATATGGAATGAAGCAGGGCAAAGACTAATAGAGTTTTGCCAAGAGAACCCACTGGTCATAGCAAACACCCTCTTCCAACAACACAAGAGAAGACTCTACACATGGACATCACCAGATGGTCAACACCAAAATCAGATTGATTATATTCTTTGCAGCCAAAGATGGAGAAGCTCTATACAGTCAGCAAAAACAAGACCGGGAGCTGACTGTGGCTCAGATCATGAACTCCTTATTGCCAAACTCAGACTTCAGTTGAAGAAAGTAGGGAAAACCACTAGACCATTCAGGTATGACCTAAATCAAATCCCTATGATTATACAGTTGAAGTGAGAAATAGATTTAAGGGACTAGATCTGATAGAATGCCTGATGAACTGTGGACAGAGGTTTGTGACATTGTACAGGAGACAGGGATCAAGACCATCCCATGGAAAAGAAATGCAAAAAAGCAAAATGGCTGTCTGGGAAGGCCTTACAAATAGCTGTGAAAAGAAGAGGAGTGAAAAGCAAAGGAGAAAAGGAAAGATATAAGCATCTGAATGCAGAGTTCCAAGGAATAGCAAGGAGAGATAAGAAAGCCTTCCTCAGCGATCAATGCAAAGAAATAGAGGAAAACATCAGAATGGGAAAGACTAGAGATCTCTTCAAGAAATGAGAGATACCAAGGGAACATTTCATGTGAAGATGAGCTCGATAAAGGACAGAAATGGTATGGACCTAACAGAAGCAGAAGATATTAAGAAGAGGTGGCAAGAATACACAGAAGAACTATACAAAAAAGATCTTCACAACCAAGATAATCACAGTGATGTGATCACTCACCTAGGGCCAGACATCCTGGAATGTGAAGTCAAGGGGGCCTTAGAAAGCATCACTATGAACAAAGCTAGTGGAGGTGATGGCATTCCAGTTGAGCTATTTCAAATCCTGAAAGATGATGCTGTGAAAGTGTTGCACTCAATATGCCAGCAAATTTGGAAAACTCAGCAGTGGCCACAGGACTGGAGAAGGTCAGTTTTCAATCCAATCCCAAAGAAAGGCAATGCCAAACAATGTTCAAACTAACACACAATTGCACTCATCTCACATGCTAGTAAAGTAATGCTCAAAATTCTCCAAGCCAGGCTTCAGCAATACATGAACCATGAACTTCCAGATGTTCAAGCTGGTTTTAGAAAAAGCAGAGGAACCAGAGATCAAATTGCCAACATCTGCTGGATCATGGAAAAAGCAAGAGAGTTCCAGAAAAACATCTATTTCTGCTTTATTGACTATGCCAAGGCCTTTAACTGTGTGGATCACAATCAGTTCAGTTTAGTTCAGTTGCTCAGTAGTGTCTGACTCTTTGCGATCCCATGAATCGCAGCACTCCAGGCCTCCCTGTCCATCACCAACTCCCGGAGTTCACTCAAACTCACATCCATCGAGTCAGTGATGCCATCCAGCCATCTCATCCTCTGTCATCCCCTTCTTCTCCTGCCCCCAATCCCTCCCAGCATCAGAGTCTTTGCCAGTGAGTCAACTCTTTGCACGAAGTGGCCAATGTATTGGAGTTTCAGCTTTAGCATCATTCCTTCCGAAGAAATCCCAGGGCTGATCTCCTTCAGAATGGACTGGTTGGATCTCCTTGCAGTCCAAGGGACTCTCAAGAGTCTTCTCCAACACCATAGTTCAAAAACATCAGTTCTTTGGTGCTCCGCTTTCTTCACAGTCCAACCCTCACATCCATACATGACCACAGGAAAAACCATAGCCTTGACTAGATGGACCTTTGTTGGCAAAGTAATGTCTTTGCTTTTCAATATGCTATCAGGTTGGTCATTTCCTTCCAAGGATCACAATAAACTGTGGAAAATTCTGAAAGAGATGGGAATACCAGACCACCTGACCTGCCTCTTGAGAAACCTATATGCAGGTCAGGAAGCAACAGTTAGAACTGGACATGGAACAACAGACTGGTTCCAAATAGGAAAAGGAGTACGTCAAGGCTGTATACTGTCACCCTGCTTATTTAACTTAGATGCAGACTACATCATGAGAAACGCTGGGCTGGAAGAAGCACAAGCTGGAATCAAGATTGCTGGGAGAAATATCAATAACCTCAGGTATGCAGATGATACCACCCTTATGGCAGAAAGTGAAGAGGAACTAAAAAGCCTCTTGATGAAAGTGAAAGAGGAGAGTGAAAAAGTTGGCTTAAAGCTCAACATTCAGAAAACGAAGATAATGGCATCTGGCCCCATCACTTCCTGGGAAATAGATGGGGAAACAGTGGAAACAGTGTCAGACTTTATTTTTCTGGGCTCCGAAATCACTGCAGATGGTGATTGCAGCCATGAAATTAAAAGACGCTTACTCCTTGGAAGGAAAGTTATGACCAAATTAGATAGCATATTGAAAAGCAGAGACATTACTTTGCCAACAAAGGTCCATCTAGTCAAGGCTATGGTTTTTCCAGTGGTCATGTATGGATGTGAGAGTTGAACTGTGAAGAAAGCTGAGCGCCAAAGAATTAATGCTTATGAACTGTGGTGTTGGAGAAGACTCTTGAGAATCCCTTGGACTGCAAGGAGATCCAACCAGTCCATTCTGAAGGAGATCAGTCCTAGGTGTTCTTTGGAAGGACTGATGCTAAAGCTGAAACTCCAATACTTTGGCCACCTCATGAGAAGTGTTGACTCATTGGAAAAGACTGTTATGCTGGGAGGGATTAGGGGCAGGAGAAAAAGGGGACGACAGAGGATGAGATGGCTGGATGGCATCACCAACTCAATGGACATGAGTTTGGGTGAACTCCAGGAGTTTGTGATGGACAGGGAGGCTGGCGTACTGTGATTCATGGGGTCGCAAAGAGTCAGACATGACTGAGCGACTGAACTGAACTGAACTGAACTGATTTTCTTCTTGTCTATCCAAGAAAATTTTAGTTATGTCTGCCATAAGAGCTCTGAGTATAAAAGAATAGTTACAATAGAAACTGGCTGTTGCAGGGTAGCATAATGTAAAAAGATGTGGAGGGGAAAAAAACACTCTTTAGCAAACAATCCAGAGATATAGGCAACAGGAAAGTGAAGATGGGCATGGTGAATTCAGTAAAAGTGACAAATGTCACCTCCAACCATCTCCTCCTTTCTTTACATTGACTTTCATTGAAGGAGGAAATAACCTCCTTCCTTTCCTTACTTTCCTTTCTTCGTTTCTTCCTTCTTTTTCTTTCCATTTCTCCCTCTACCTCTCTCTCTTTTCCCCCCTTTTTTCTTTTATCTTTCACCCAATATCTGATGTGGTACAAATATATTGCTAAGAATTATGGTTATAAAGATTTTTTTTTAAGTGCGTTAGTGATGTCTAAGGATGTTACTCTGGTTATAGACCTGACTCCATGTCTGTGTCAAGTTCTATGCTTTAGTTAAATGATGAAACCTTTATAAGCATGTTGTCATGGCAGCCAACAGAGCAGGCAAGGAGCTTGTGTGGTTCCATTAAGCTGTTCCTGAAAGCAGCCTGGCACCACCACCTTTCAGATAGCTGAGCAATTGAAACTGTGTTTCTCCTCTGCCATGACCAGAGATACTCAGCTGGTTCACTTCAGCTCTTCCCAGTCCATCATGCAATTTAAATCAAAGCGACATGTACATCATCATAACAAACTGTCTTCAATAAGAGCCTAAGAGACTTCCCTGGGGGCCACCTTGCAAATGCAGGGAACATGGGTTCGATCCCTGGTCTGGGAACTAAGATCCCACATGCCGCAGGACAACTAAGCCTGTGCACCACAATAAAAGACCCTGAGTGATGCAACCGAGGTCCCACACGTCACAGCTAAGACTCGACGCTGCCAAATAAATAAACATTACAAAAACAGGGGCCTAAGAACTTTTTCAAAATTTTTCAAGTTGCCAAGTTTGTCAACCAACTAGACAGTCTTTGGCAAGAGGTAACTATAGCCATCAAGCCCTGCCTAGAATATTCCCAGGATTTTCTCTGGTCAGAAACACAAATACTACGTAAAAAGAATTTATAATATAAAAGGTAGAAAAATTAAAAAATGGAAAGCTATAATAAGAACTAAAAATTTCAATGTGCTAATTTTATATTTTTGGGTAATGCTTAGTAATAAAAACAGAAAAATAATAACAAATATTTTGACGAGCATTTACTGTGTGCTAGGCATTCTGTTGAGTCTTTCACATGGATAATTAATTTCCACAGTGAACTTATGACCAAGGCATACTTTGCTTACACACATATGCAAGAAGCTATGGGAGCAGAGGAAAAGGTCTGTCCAAGTTTCCCTGAAGAAATCAAATCATAAGAACCTTCACAGAGAAGGTGCTCTTTGGAGGCAAGACATGAAGAATGATTAGGAGCTTGCCAGTCGTGTAAGAATTGCAAGACAGAGGGAAAACATGGTAGAATAAGATATAGTTTGGAGGAAGAAAAGGAAGCAAGACAGTAGGTTCTGGGGGTCAAATAACCAAGTGTGGTATGTATAGTATAGAATGAAATTTAAGCCATACTAAAGAGTGTAGGTGGTAGGGAACCTCTGAAAATTTATGAGCAAAGGGGACTATATTAGGTGCTTATGAAAAAAAGCATCCCATGGTAATGGAGGATGGATTGGAATAATATAGAAGGAAGGCATAAACTTCCTTAATAAAGGCTTAAATATAGACTCAGTCCTCCCATAAGAAGTCAGAGAAGGTTCTATATATCATCCATGAGGAAACATCTGATGAAAATGGAAAGAACATTCTAGGGGCTATGGCTTTTCAGGGGATAGGAAGCAAAACCCATTATGCAACAGGGACTAAAACACTGATCTCAGTAAGGCATATGAGTGGAAAAGTTTTGCTCTTTTGTAGATATTCCAGATGAAGCTACAGCAGTTTCAAAGCAAGGGAGATGGCAGCAAGAGAAAGAATCTAATGATAGTTAAGGCTTAAAAAAATCTTAAATGTGTGAGTATAATTTTGACTCATGGTACTTAAAAATATGTATGTGGCATATCTTCCAACATAAATATATCAGTTATACTTGCAAAATAAACACAAAAATTACTTTACATAATCTAAGAGGAAGAGATTTAATATAAAGAACTGGAAGCTTGGAAAACCATTGTCTATGTTAGAAGAGTAAAGGTAAGAAAAAGCTACCATAACTTGTAGATTCACTGCTAGCTTTCTGAGACTCAGGCCATTTAAGGAAATTGTAGGGATCTACTATGTAGGTTTACAGTTGCCTGAAGCTCCAAGGCAGATAATTTGCAGAAAAATTCTTAGAGGTTATTGCAAAATTTCACATCCACTGAAGCTCGAATATATCCCACTGTTGACCGGGAGCAATGCTTTTTGTTTCTCACATGAGAGCCTTTCTTGGTAAATCTAGGCCACAATCTCATTGGCAAGGGAAACAGACAGCGAATAGAATGATTCAGAAATGGTCCTAAGTTTCCAACTAACATAGATGAGGGAAAATGACATTTATACTAATCCAAGTAGGTACATGCTAAGTGAGATAAAGGCATTCACAAAGTTTTTAGCCTGGCCTTTTAAAAAAAAAAAAAAAAAAAAGAATGAAATTTACTTTTACTGATACACATATTTTCAGTTTTATTTATTTATACTGTTATGTTAAAAATATATATATATTTCATAGATGAATAACAATCAAATATAAATGCTAATTGTAGGCATTAGCAATTAGGATAGTCTTTCCATGGAAAAACCCTAGGAAAACTGGATATGCATGCAAAACTACATGCAAAAGAATGAAATTGAACCCCTACCTCACATAATATACAAAAACTAACTCAAAATGGATCGGAAACCTAAATGTAATAGCTAAAACTATAAAGCTTTTAGAAGAAAACATAAGAGTAAATCTTCAATTTTAGATTAGGCAATGGTTTCTTAAACATGACACCAGTAGCATAAGCAGCAGGAGAAAAAAAATGGGTAAGTTCATTTTCATCAAAACAAAAATGCTTAGCTTCAAAAAAACAGCATCAATAAAGTAAAAAGACCACCCAAAGAGGAGGAAAAAATATTTGCAGGAGGAAATAAAATTTGCAGATCATATATCTGATAAGGGAATTGTATCAAGAATATACAAAAGACTCTTACAACTCAACAATAAAAAGACAAATGATCTAATTCTTAAAAGGCAAAAAGAACTTTAATATAGATAAACCAATGAGAAAAAAAATACACATGAAGAGGCACAACACCGTCATTCATTCATTGTGTGTATGTGTTAGTCACTCAGTCGTGTCCAAATCTTTGTGATCCCCATGGCTGTAGCCCACCAGGCGCTTCTGTGCATGGAATTCTCCAGGCAAGAATACCAAAGTGGGTAGCCTTTCCCTTCTCCAAGTCTCCTGCACTGTAGACAGATTCTTTACCATCTGAGCCACCAGGGAAATGCCCACTCATTAGCTAAACGTAAATTAAAATTACAGTGAAGTACCACTTCACACACACTGCTGCTAAGTCGCTTCAGTCATGTCCGACTCTGTGTGAACCCACAGACGGCAGCTCACCAGGCTCCCCCATCCCTGGGATTCTCCAGGCAAGAACACTGGGGTGGGTTGCCATTTCCTTCTCCAATGCATGAAACTGAAAAGTGAAAGTGAAGTTGCTCAGTTGTGTCCGACCCTCAGCGACCCCATGGACTGCAGCCTTCCAGGCACCTCTGTCCATGGGACTTTCCAGGCAAGAGTACTGGAGTGGGGTGCCATTGCACACACACTAGGAGGGCTTAAACAAAACAGATAATACCAAATATCAGAGTGTGGAGGAACAGGAACCCTCATATACTGTTGATGGGACTGTAAAATGCTACAACCACTTTGAAAAACTGCTTCACATTTTCTCAAAACGTTAAACATAGAGTTACAATATGATGTAGCATGTCCAGTCCTACCTATATATATACATACTCAAGACAATTGAAAACACAAGTCTACAGAAAAGCTTGCATATAAATACTTATAGCAGCATTATTCATGGTAGTCAAACTAGAAACAACCTAAATGTCAATCAACTGATGAATGGATAAACAAAACGTGGTATAATCCTATAGTCCTATTCATCCTAAAAAGAATAAAGTACTGATACATGCTAGAGCATGGATAAATCTGGAAAATATCATTGTAAGTGAGTGAAACTAGATACATGATTTGAAACCAGTCAATCCTAAAGGAAATCAACCCTGAATATTTATTGGAAGGACTAATGCTGAAGCTGAAGTTCCAATACTTTGGCCACCTGATACAAAGAACTGACTCATTAGAAAAGACCCTGATGCGGGGAGGGATTGGGGGCAGGAGGAGAAGGGGACGACAGAGGATGAGATGTGGATGGCATCACCGACTCGATGGACATGAGTTTGGGGTTAACTCTGGGAGTTGGTGATGGACAGGGAGGTCTGGTGTGGTACAGTCCCTAGGGTTGCAAAGAGTCAGACCCGAATGAGTGACAGAACAACAACAACAAATACATGATTTCATTTACATGAAATATATTGAATAGAAAAATCCATGGAGACAAAAAATAGATAGTGATTTCTAGGGACTGAGGTAAAGGAGGAATGAGTAATGATTGCTACCAAGTTTCTTTTGGAAATAATCAAATGTTCTAAAATTAGATAGTGATGAATATGCCAAAAACTACTGAATTATACACTTTAAGTAACTGAATTTCATGGTATGTGAATTATATTTCAATATAATTGTAAGTTTTAAACTGGCAAAGCTGAAATCTGAAAATAAAAACAAAGAACAGAATGCTAGTCATTTAACCTTCTACTCTGACACTTAGAATTGTAAGTTATAAAACACAAAACAAACTATAAAACAATGAAATGAGATTCTAAAATTTTATTTACTCATTTTATATAAAATGAGGAGGGATATGGAGTGGCTTATAAATTAGATTACATGCTACCAGATGAAAATGAGCACTTATGCTTTATATTATATTTAACGTGGTGTCAACTCTACAATATGGATGCCTAATACAAAGTTTTAATGATGCTTCTCTCTCAACTTCTTCCAGCACTGCAGTATTAAGAATGTGAACTTCTGAAACTTTTAGACTTAGTGAAATTAAATAATCTAGAAATATATTCTGATTTTTAATAAGTCTGTTATTTGCTCATTAACATAAAATAAAGGTATAAAATGTGAATTTTAAAAGAAACAAAATAATTATTAAATAGCATTAAACTGGAAGAAACTGGGGGGAAATATGCTTTTGTATTTATTATGTTAAAGCTGAACTAAAGAAATCTATTTTTAAAACTAGCAATATCTTTCTGATTTAAAACAGTAGCATGAAGGTGACTAACTTTACTAGGAGAGAATGACATTGAATTATTCAAGAGAAATATTTAAATTTTTTAGAACAATGGCAACTAAGAAAATGAAATAATGCATCAGCATATTTCAGTTTTAAATATCTACATAAAGATGAACACTGGGCACATTTAAATTTCAAATAAAACCTATGATTTTGCTGCATCAGCATTGTAGCAAAATGTTATTTTTTTCTATACCAGTCATATTTGCTTTTAGCACCAGGGATATTTTCGCTTTCGTAGATACTAATTTAAAAAAAAATAATTATAGTAGACAGAATAATTCATAAGTAGATTATCCCAGCATTCTTTATAATCATTGCTTTTTTCCCCTTGCCTTATCCGCACTTTTGCCTCATATTCATTCAGTTCAGTTCAGTTCAGTTCAATTCAGTCACTCAGTCGTGTCCAACTCTGCAACCCCATGGACTGTAGCACACCAGGCTTCCCTGTCCATCACCAACTCCCAGAGCTTACTCAAACTCATGTCCTTCGAGTCATTGATGCCATCCAACCATCTTGATCTCTGTCATCTCTTTCTCCTCCTGCCTTCAATCTTTCCCAGCATCAGGGTCTTTTCTAATGAGTCAGCTCTTCACATCAGGTGGCCAAAGTATTGGAGCTTCAGCTTCAGCATCAGTCCTTCCAATAAATATTTAGGGTTGATTTCCTTTAGGATTGACTGGTTTGATCTTCTTGCCTTCCAAGGGACTCTCAAAAGTCTTCTCCAAACTCATATTCATTATCTCTCTAAAATTCTATTTTAATTTCTAACTTCTATCCTATGATCCTATTTGTTAGCTCTTGCCATTTGACATGCTTATTTTTTATTTTTACATAATAGTTTTATCCTATTCTTAGATATCACTTTTATTCACTGGCTTTATTTTATAAATCTGCTTATTAGATATGAAAATATTTTTTCATCCAATTTTGAATCTTTCTAAAGCAGTAATTCACATAAATTAAAACCCTGTAGTCTGTCTTTGAAGTTAAACTCATAAAAATTATTGCTGGTAGCAGTTTTTTTTTTTCACCTACCAGGATTATTTTAATTTTCTACCACACCACAGGAATTCTGTATAGAAATCTTAATCATCTCTTCAACCCATAGTGTTTGGAGTTTACTAACTAATAACATCCTTTGAACATCTAGTTGGTTGATATACCAACAAATATCTCAGATGCCTTGGCATTACAATGTACCAGAAGCTGAGTAATAATTTCCAGGATTATTCCAGGGCTTGCTATCTTGGTGAATTTTCTAAAGTGTCATTGGCCTGTGTTATGGTGACACAGTCCTTCCAGAGTAAAAGACACATTGCTTCATCTTGCATCTCACCCCTTATCATTGAGAAAAAGGCCCCTCTAAACTTCACAGGCAACCTGCATTGCCACAACTCCCTCCACATGCTTTGTGACCTCATGGGAAGGTTCTTACAGCCAGTTGTATGAGAAAAGAAACTCTGAAGGATGGTTTACACAAGAAAACAGAACTCAGCCAGTCGGAATGACACAATATACCATAACAACTCCCCTCAGCTGGGGTCCTAGAAGACACAGCGAGACCCGCCTAGTGGGCAGCAGCTTGAGCTACACTACATTTAGTGTTTCACTTGGCTGGTAATGGAAATAACAAGATAAAATAACAAGATACATGGAAACACATCTTCCTTGACTTATAATGGGGTTGCTGCTGCTGCTAAGTCGCTTCAGTCATGTCCGACTCTGTGCGACCCCACAGACAGCAGCCCACCAGGCTCCCCCGTCCCTGGGATTCTCCAGGCAAGAACACTGGAGTGGGTTGCCATTTCCTTCTCCAGTGAGTGAAAGTGAAAAGTGAAAGCGAAGTCCCTCATTTGTGTCTGACTCTTCGCGACCCCATGGACTGCAGCATCATAATTTAACCTAGCCTATCTTAAACGTGCTCAGAACACTTATACAAGCCTACAGCTGGAAACAAAAAATCATCTAACACAAAGTATATTTTATAATAGAGTGTTGGACATCTCAGATAATGTGTTGAATACTGTGGTGAAAGTAAAAAGCAAAATGGTTGTGCAGACACAGGATGGCTGTAAAAGTGTCCATCGTTCATCTTCACTTAACTGAACAGCATCGCTGAAGAGTATCAGATTGCATATCACTAGCCTGGGAAAAGATCAAAATTCAAAATCTGAAGTAGAGTCTTTACTGGATTGTGTATCACTTTTGCACCATCATGAAGTTGGAAAATCATAAGTCAAACCATCATAAGTCTGTATATACCAATTAATAGATGGTCTCAATGAATTTACTGAGTAATAATGACTATGGAAGGAACGTAATTGGAGCATAGGTAATAGGGAAGTCAGAGGAGGAAGAAAATGGGAAATCAACAGAAGAGAACCTTTTAGGTAATTACTGAGTGAGAAGAAATTTGTATCCCATATATACCCTGTCTCATCAAAAGGCATACAGTGCCAAGATTCTCCATAATCAAGTAGATATGATGACATGACCTATAGATGTTAATCAGTCTCTCTCAACAGCCACCCCAGTGTTTGCTCAATGATTAAAGAACAGTGTCCAAGGCCATTCAGATGGAAGTACCAAAGTTAAGCCACATGGGCATACTTTCTCTAAGGGTTATCTGGCCAGTGAACACTATTGCTGAACATGCAGTCTGTCAAGACTTGAGATGAAAGCTGAGTCCCTAATATGGCACCATTTCCCAGGACCAACCACTCACCTGGTAACAAACTGACATGTTGAATTTTTATATCTTATTAAGGGTAGCAATTTGTGCTCTGTTGAACGGACACTTCAGTTTAGTTCAGGTCAGTTGCTCAGTCATGTCCGACTCTTTGCGACCCCATGGACTGCAGCACGCCAGGCATCCCTGCCAACTCCCAGAGTTTACTCAAACTCATGTCCATTAAGTCAGTGATGCCATCCAACCATCTCATCCTCTGTCATCCCTTTCTCCTTGCACCTTCAATCTTTCCCAGCATCAGGGTCTTTTCCAGTGAGTCAGTTCTTTGCATCATGTGGCTAAAGTATTGGAGTTTCAGCTTCAGCATCAGTCCTTCCAATGAATATTCAGGACTGATCTCCTTTAGGAACGGACTGGTTGGATCTCCTTGCAGTCCAAGGGACTCTCAAGAATCTTCTCCAACACCACAGTTCAAAAACATCAATTCTTCAGCACTCTGCTTTCTTCACAGTCCAACTCACATCCATACATGACCACTGGAAAAACCACAGTTTTGACTAGATGGACCTTTGTTGGCAAAATAATGTCTCTGCTTTTTAATATGCTGTCTAGGTTGCTCATTGCTTTTCTTCCAAGAAGCAAGTGTCTTTTAATTTTATGGCTGCAGTCACCATCTGCAGTGATTTTGGAGCCCACAAAAATAGTCTGTCACTGTATATGAATATTCCTTAGTTCTGTAATCCTTTCACAAAGTTTTGGGCCCCTGAATGTCTTATTCATTGTCATGGAATCTCAAACATTGTTTCTGACCAAGAAACTCATTTACTGTGCAGTGTGATGCAATAAAATAAGGATTTACTGACCTTACTGGTCCTCAAACATCTAAAAGTACAATGAGAACATGTAGGTGTGGAACTAACAGAATAAGTGGGAATGATTCAAACCAGTACTATTGTTTCAATTCCTGTCCTAATAACTTCGGGCTCCCTGATACCTAAGGCAGGAATACTCCTACCCTGGAACAAAACACATTTCTATAAAACTAGAAGTTGAGATTGCCAATGAACCAACAGGCAAAGGAGAGGTTTACTGAATTGTCTTAGATGAAGGGTCCTGATAATTAAGGAAAAATAGGTCTTTGCTACACAGTGGAGTGGCTTGTGATATAGAAGGGATTCTCTGGGAAACTCTTATTGCTTCCATCTAGGGTGGAAGAACCCTGTTTATTTAACTTATGTGCAGAGTACATCATGAGAAACGCTGGACTGGAAGAAACACAAGCTGGAATCAAGATTGCCGGGAGAAATATCAATAACCTCAGATATGCAGATGATACCACCCTTATGGCAGAAAGTGAAGAGGAACTAAAAAGCCTCTTGATGAAAGTGAATGAGGAGAGTGAAAAAGTTGGCTTAAAGCTCAACATTCAGAAAACGAAGATCATGGCATCTGGTCCTGTCACTTCCTGGGAAATAGATGGGGAAACAGTGGAAACAGTGTCAGACTTTATTTTTTTGGGCTCCAAAATCACTGCAGATGGTGACTGCAGCCATGAAATTAAAAGACACTTACTCCTTGGAAGGAAAGTTATGACCAACCTAGATAGCATATTCAAAAGCAGAGACATTACTTTGCCAACAAAGGTCCGTCTAGTCAAGGGTATGGTTTTTCCTGTGGTCATGTATGGATGTGAGAGTTGGATTGTGAAGAAGGCTGAGTGCCGAAGAACTGATGCTTTTGAACTGTGGTGTTGGAGAAGACTCTTGAGAGTCCCTTGGACTGCAAGGAGATCCAACCAGCCCATTCTGAAGGAGATCAGCCCTGGGTGTTGTTCTTTGGAAGGATGATGCTAAAGCTGAAACTCCAGTACTTTGGCCACCTCATGCGAAGAGTTGACTCATTGGAAAAGACTCTGATGCTGGGAGGGATTGGGGGCAGGAGGAGAAGGGCACGACAGAGGATGAGATGGCTGGATGGCATCACTGACTCAATGGAGATGAGTCTTAGTGAACTCCGGGAGTTGGTGATGGACAGGGAGGCCTGGTGTGCTACGATTCATGGGGTCGCAAACAGTTGGACACGACTGAGCGACTGATCTCTGATCTCTCTGAGGGTGGAAGAAATGAATGGAGGATTACAGCCGCCAAATGAAGGTGGGGACCACAGAATTCTTTACCTGGCACTCCACCAGATAAAAAGCCAGAAGAGCAGCCAAGGGAGAAGGGGACAAAGAACAGGTACCAGAGAAAGGAAGTAACTAATATCAACTATTGATTCACATCCAGATGCAGAAATCACCATAGTGCCCAGGTATGGTATACTTTCTTGCTTAATTTGCTATGAATATATTTATGTATATTAACCTATGTCATTTTTTCACTTCCTCCTATTTCAATTATTTTGGTGGGCGATTAATTTTATCACTTATTTTTTAAAGTTTGGGCTATTTATACCAAAAGAACTGTGACCAAACTAGAAGGATAAGTATATCATCTGATTTGGATAAAGTAACTGATGGAATGTGGGACCATACCTTTACAGGGAGAGAGCTAGCATATATTTATTTGAAGAAGAAATAATTATATTATGTTAGAGTTAATAATGTTATTTTAAAATTTGAATATAGGTAGAAGGTTCTCTATGAATGCTGAATAGCCAAAGCAATGACTGTGTTGTGTATTATTTTAGGGGAACCAACCAGCCTGAACTCTAATTTCTTTTCCTTGCTGGCCTTATGCCACAGTGGCTGGAAGCCTAGGAAATACATTTCCCAGAATCTCTTATCAGTAGGTTTCTAGTTTGGAGTCCACCAGGCAGAGGCCACAAAGTTTGAAATGCCAAGGGAAACAGAAATCATTGCTCTTCATCCAATCAGGAGACCTCCTGGGCTTCAACAAGAGATGCTTTGCAGCTCCACTGCATCCTCCTGGAAGTTATTCCTCTGGTGTAGCAGTGACCTGAGATCATCACTGGAAGTTGCCTGGGATCCTAGAAGTTCCTAATGCCCTTATGGCTGGGGACGCAATAGTGACTAATAATGAATGCTTTCTACGGTCGCTGCTTCTCCAGCCCTTCCAATGTATTTTTAAGCCACTAGTTCACTGTATTAAATGTCTTAGTATTACTCAGCCATTAAAAAGAATACATTTGAATCAGTTCTAATGAGGTGGATGAAACTGGAGCCTATTATACAGAGTGAAGTAATCCAGAAAGAAAAACACCAATACAGTATACTAACGCATATATATGGAATTTAGAAAGATGGTAACAATAACCCTGTATACGAGACAGCAAAAGAGACACTGATGTATAGAACAGTCTTATGGACTCTGTCGGAGAGGGAGAGGGTGGGAAGATTTGGGAGAATGGCATTGAAACATGTAGAATATCATGTATGAAACGAGTTGCCAGTCCAGGTTCCATGCATGATACTGGATGCTTGGGGCTGGTGCACTGGGATGACCCAGAGGGATGGTATGAGGAGGGAAGAGGGAGGAGGGTTCAGGATGGGGAACACATGTATACCTGTAGTGGATTCATTACGATATTTGGCAAAACCAATACAATATTGTAAAGTTTAAAAATAAAATAAAATTAATAAGTTGCTCCCTGTGTCTTACAGGCAAAAGCAGAACAGATTTCAACAGGAATAATGTAATAAAAGTGGCTTCTGCTTTAAATAAATAAATAAATAAATAAGTGTCTTCCTGCTTGCAATACCAGACTGGTTTCTTCATTTTTATGTCTGAATTCTGACTGATACCACGCAATTGCTGAAATCAATTTAAAAATTTTGAGATTTGGCAATACTTCTTGTTTTAGCCTCAATTTTGAAATGAAAATTTTATAGATCAACTCTTACCACACTAAACAAAATCCTTAAACAGGCTTTGCAGGGTAAGAAATGAGATAACACTATTGATTCTTGGGGAAGAATATAAAAAATTTATGATACTTTATGATTATATTGAGTTAATACTTACTGAATGCCTACTTTGTGTTGGACTGTTTTCTGAAAGCTTTACAATCCTCACAACAATCCTATGAGGCAGGCACTATTTTTACTCCTATTTTAAGGATATAGTAACAGAGTCTCAGATAGGTAATTTGCCTAACATTGTAGAATTTGAAAATGGTAAAGACTACATTTGTATCCAGGTATTGTGACTCCAGAGATATGACTTGTATTAAAATTTTTTACATTTATTATTATTATTATGATGTTGGTTTTAAAACAGATATTTATTGCTTCACAGTTCTGGAGGCTCGAAGTCTAAAGTCTCAAATTAAGGTGTCAAGAGGTTTGGCTCCTTCTGAGGGCTCTGACAGAAAGATCTGTTCCAAGTCTCTCTCCTTGACATCTTCTCCCTGTGTCTCTTCACATCATCTTCCCTCTCTTGACAGTTTCAGTGTCCAAATTCCCCTTTTGAAAAGACTCCCATCCTGTTGGATTGGGGAGCACCCTAGTGACCTTGTGCATGCGTGCTAAGTGGCTTCAATCATGTCTGACTCTTTGCGACCTCATGGGCTGTGGCCTGCCAGGCTCCTCTGTCCATGGGATTCTCCAGGCAAGAATAATGGAGTTGGTTGCCATGTCCTTCTTCAGAGGATCTTCCTGACCCAGGGATCAAACCCGAGCCTCTTATGTCTCCTGCAATGGCAGATGCGTTCCTTACCACTAGTGCCACCTGGGAAACCCCTGTGCATGCTAAGTTGCTACTCTGCGATGCTATGGACTGTAGCTATGGACTGTAGCCAGGCTCCTCTGTCCATAGTTTTCTCCAGGCAAGAATACTGGAGTGGGTTGCTGTGTCCTCCTCCAGGGGATCTCCTGACCTAAGGATTAAACCCATGTCTCTTAACATCTCCTGTACTGGCATGTGGATTCTTTACCACTAGCACCACTTGGGAAACCCCGCAAAAAGGAAGGGGTTTGGGGAATCCCCCTAGTGACCTCATTTTAACTTTACTTCTGTAATGACCTTGTCTTCAAATAAAGTCACACTTTGGGGTACTGGGATTAGGACTTCAGCATGTGAATTTGAGGGGCCACAATTCAACCCTTAATATTTCTCAAAGGAAAAGTCTCTAGCACTATAAAAACTCATAAGAAGGTGTTTGAGGTAGTTAGAGTGACTGAAGAAGGCTTCCTAAAAGAAGTAAAGCTCAGTGGAAACCTGAGGATGAATGGGCATTTACTAGCAAAAGCGGAAAGAGAAGGTTGCTAGCCACAGAAATCTTTTGGCGAGCGAGAGCACAGTGACTACAAGCAGCTGAAAGAAGGCTAGAAAAGTTGGAGTAAGGCAAAAGAGTGATGTAATGATTTAAAAATATTTTTTAGAAAATCTTGTTGCTGTGGTTCAGTTAAGTCATGTCTGACTCTGAGACCCCAAGAACTTCAGCACTCCAGGTGTCCGTCACTCTCTTCCTGACTTTGCTCAAACTCATATCCATTGAGTTGGTGATGCCATCCAACCATCTCATCCTCTGTTGTCCCCTTCTCCTCCTGTCTTCAATCTTTCCCAGCATCAGGGTCTTTTCTAATGAATCATTCTTCCCATCAGGTGGCCAAAGTGTTGGAGCCTCAGCTTCAGCATAGTCCTTCCAATGAACATTCAGACTGCCTTTAGGATAGACTGGTTTGATCTCCTTGCAATCCAAAGGACTCTCAAGAGTATTCTCTAGCACCAATGTTCAAAAGCATCAATTCTTTGGCACTCAGCCTTCTTTATGGTTCAACTCTCACATCTATAGATGATTACTGGAAAAACCATAGCTTTAACTATATGCACCTTTATTGGCGAAGTGATGTCTCTGCTTTTTAATACACTGTCTAGGTTTGTCATAGCTAATCTTCCAAGGAGCAAGTGTCTTTTAATTTTGTGGCTACAGTCACTGTCCACATTGATTTTGGAGCCCAAGAAAATGAAATCTGACACCGTTTCCACTTTTTCCCCAACTATTTGCCATGAAGTGATGGGGCAAGATGCCATGACCTTCGTTTTTTTGAATGTTGAGTTTTAAGCCAGCGTTTCATTCTTCTCTTTCACTTTCATCAAGAGGCTCTTTAGTTCCTCTTCACTTTCTGCCATTAAAGTGGTGTCATCTGCATATGTGAGGTTGTTGGTATTTCTCCTGCCAGTCTTGATTCCAGCTTGTGAGTCATCCAGCCCATAATTTTGCATTATTTCAAGTTAAATAAGCGGAGTGACAATATACAGCTTTGATGTACTCCTTTCCCAATTTTGAACCAGTCCCTTGTTCCATGTCCAGTTCTAACTGTTGCTTCTTGACCTGCATATAGATTTCTCAGGAGGCAGGTAAGGTGGTCTGGGGTTCCCATCTCTTTAAGACTATTCCACAGTTTGTTGTGATCCACGCAGCCAAAGGCTTTAGCATAGTCAATGAAGCAGAAGTAGATTTTTAAAAAAAATTCCCTTCGTTTTTCTATGATCCAGCATATGTTGGCAATTTGATCTCTGGTTACTCTGCCTTTTCCAAATCCAGCTCAAACATCTGGAAGTTCTCAGTTCATGTACTGATAAAGCCTAGCTTGAAGGATTTTGAGCATAATATTGCTAGCATGTGAAATGAGTGCAACTGTGTGGTAATTTGAACATTCTTTGCCATTATCTTTCTTTAGGATTGAAGTGAAAACTGATCTTTTCCAGTCCTGTGGCCACTGCTGAGGTTTCCAAATTTGCTGGTATAATAAGTGCAGCACTTTAGCAACATTATCTTTTAGGATTTGAAATCGCTCAACTGGAATTCCATCACCTCCACTAGCTTTGTTCATAGTAATACTTCCTAACGCCCATTTGACTTCACACTCCAGGAAGTCTGGCTCTAGGTGAGTGACCACACCATTGTGGTTATCTGGGTCATTAAGACCTTTTTTTGTACAGTTCTTCTGTGCATTCTTGCAAAAGTAGTAAGTGAAGAGATATCTGGAATAACAGGCACATTTAGCCTTGGAGTACAAAATGAAGCAGGGCAAAGGCTAACAGTTTTGCCAAGAGTATACACTGGTCATAGCAAACACCCTCTGCCAACAATGCAAGAGATGACCCTACATATGGACATCACCAGATGGTCAGTACCAAAATCAGACTGATAATACTCTTTGTAGCCAAAGATGGAGAATTTCTATACAGTCAGCAAAAACAAGACTTGGAGCTCACTGTGGCTGAGATAATCAGTTTCTTACTGCAAAATTCAGGCTCAAATTGAAGAAAGTAGGGAAAACCACTAGGCCATTAAGGTCAGTTCAGTTCAGTTCAGTTCAGTTGCTCAGTCATGTCTAACTCTTTGTGACCCCATGAATCGCAGCACACCATGCCTCCCTGTTCATCACCAACTCCCGGAGTTCACTCAAACTCACATCCATTGAGTCAATGATGCCATCCAGCCATCTCATCCTCTGTCGTCCCCTTCTCCTCCTGCCCCCAATCCCTCCCAGCATCAGAGTCTTTTCCAATGAGACAACTCTTCGCATGAGGTGGACAAAGTATTAGAGTTTCAGCTTCAACATCATTCCTTCCAAAGAACAACATCCAGGGCTGATCTCCTTCAAAATGGACTGGTTGGATCTCCTTGCAGTCTAAGGGACTCTCAAGAATCTTCAAAAGCATCAGTTCAAAAAGCATCAATTCTCAAGAGTCTTCAAAAGCACAGTTCAAAAGCATCAATTCTTCGGCGCTCAGCCTTCTTCACAGCCCAACTCTCACATCCATAACCACTGGAAAAACCATAGCCTTGACTAGACAGACCTTTGTTGGCAAAGTAATGTCTCTGCTTTTGAATATGCTATCTAGGTTGGTCATAACTTTTCTTCCAAGGAGTAAGCATCTTTTAATTTCATGGCTGCAGTCACCATCTGCAGTGATTTTGGAGCCCCAAAAAATAAAGTCTGACACCATTTCCACTGTTTCCCCATCTATTTCCCAGGAAGTGATGGGACCAGATGCCATGATCTTCGTTTTCTGAATGTTGAGCTTTAAGCCAACTTTTTCACTCTCCTCTTTCACTTTCATCAAAAGGCATTTTAGTTCCTCTTCACTTTCTGCCATAAGGGTGGTGTCATCTGCATATCTGAGGTTATTGATATTTCTCCTGGAAATCTTGATTCCAGCTTGTGCTTCCTCCAGCCCAGCGTTTCTCATGATGTACTCTGCATATAAGTTAAATAAGCAGGGTGACAATATACAGTCTTGACGTACTCCTTTTCCTCTTTGGAACCAGTCTGTTGTTCCATGTCCAGTTCTAACTGTTGCTTCCTGACATGCATATAGGTTTCTCAAGAGGCAGGTCAGGTGGCCTGGTATTCCCATCTCTTTCAGAATTTTCCGCAGTTTATTGTGATCCACACAGTCAAAGGCTTCGGCATAGTCAATAAAGCAGAAATAGATGTTTTTCTGGAACTCTCTTGCTTTTTCCATGATCCAGCAGATGTTGGCAATTTGATCTCTGGTTTCTCTGCCTTTTCTAAAACCAGCTTAAACATCTGGAAGTTCATGGTTCACATATTGCTGAAGCCTGGCTTGGAGAATTTTGAGCATTACTTTACTACCACTAAGGTATGACCTAAATCAAATCCCTTATGTTTATACAGCGGAGGTGACGAATAGATTCAAGGGACCATATCTGGTAGACAGCGTGCCTGAGGAACCATGGATGGAGGTCTGTAACATTGTACAGGAGATGGTGACCAAAACGATCCCAAAGAAAAAGAAATGCAAGAAGACAAAGTGGTTCTCTGAGGAGGCCTTAAAATAGCTGAGAAAAGAGAAGAAAGGGAAAGATATAGCCAACTGAATGCAGAGTTCCAGAGAATAGCAAGGAGAGATAAGAAAGCTTTCTTAACTGAACAATGCAAAGAAATGTAGGAAAACAATAGAAAGGGAAAGACTAGAGATCTCTAAGAAAATTGGAGATACCAAAGGAAGTGAAGTGAAGTGGCTCAGTTGAATCCAACTCTTTGTGATCCTATGGACTACAGCCTGCCAGGCTCCTATGTCCATGGGATTTTTCAGGCAAGAATACTGGAGTGGGTTGCTATTTCCTTCTGCAGGAGACTTCCTGACCCAGGGATCGAACCCTGGTCTCTTGCATTGTAGGCAGATGCTTTACCGTCTGAGCCACCAGGGAAGTCAAAATAAACTTCAGATGGTAGCTAACTCTACAGTGAGCTGAGCCACAAGGGAAGCCCAAGAATACGGGAGTGGGTAGCCTATCCCTTTTCCAGGGGATCTTCCCAACGCGGGAATCAAACCAGGGTCTCCTGCATTGCAGGCAGATTCTTTACCAACTGAGCTATCTAGGAAGCCCTACCAAGGGAAAATTTCATGCAAAGATGGGCACAATAAAGGACAAAAACGCAAGGACCTAACAGAAAATCTTACCAAGACCTTACTTTTAAACATTGCAATGTGCTGCTTTTTGATACAAGCAATAAATAAAAAGTTAATCCAAAGAGGTATAGTCAATAAAAGTAGTTAAAATGTATAATGTAGGTGAGCATATTAAGTTAGAATGTTTTCAGAGGCTGTCTCTTGTAACATAATTATGCTCCTTTGCCTGTCTTTCTGCACCCCCCTTCTCTTGACTCCCACCATTTTTCTGGTATTGGCTATTTGTTAAAAGTAATGATGATGGCTATGTTAATAACTAATGTTTATTGAGCAGATATTGGCCAGGTACCATGCCAAGCATTTCAAAAATGTGTGTTATTCAACCTTATTACCGCTCTCATTTCACAGACTGGAAAAGTTGAGGCTTAGGTGATTGAGTGCTTTTTCCATGTAGATGACAGCATCAATAATAACCCAGCCTACTCTCTCCAGAGCCTGGCACTTAATCAGGCTATCATGTTCAGAAAACTGTCACCATGAAGGAAATCCATACATTTATGTGCCTTAGAGAAAACCCCAGCATCTTGAAGGCATTGGAGAAATTAAAGTGTAAACTTCTCTCTCTTTTCTTCTTCTCTTTATAAATACCTCTGCGAAAATAAACTCATGCCCAGGGCCTAAATTAAATGAAAGTGGCAAAGCAAATGAGGACAGGAGGCCTAAAAGAAAATCTACTTTCTGCTTTGTGGATAGTGGATTTTTATAGGACACTGCTTCTTAAGGAGAATTTTGGATTTATTTCGTGTAGGTGAGAACTTTTATTTGCTTAGTTTAAAGAAAGTGGAACTAACCAGAGGAGGCTGCAGAGATATAAGGCAGAGTTTTGCAGATATCTTGATGTTTGAAGCAGAAGGCATGCATTTGCCTTTCCATTCCTCTCCTTCTCAAGTGAAATGAACACTGTTTGGGGCTGATGAGGGGAAGAAACCTGGATCTTAGCTCTTTGAGGTTTCAGGTTCCAGAACTCCAAGAGGAAGTGAGGATTAATACAGCATTTTGATGTCAGCAAACTGGCACACCACACATTACCCTGTGCCTCAGTTTGATCTGCATTTAGCATATCAGCGGGGCTTCCCTGGTGGCTCAGACGGTAAAGCGTCTGCCTGTAATGTGGGAGACCCAGGTTCGATCCCTGGGTCGGGAAGATCCCCTGGAGAAGGAAATGGCAACTCGCTCCAGTATTCTTGCCTGGAGAATTCCGTGGATTGAGAAGGCTGGTAGGCTACAGCCCACAGGGTCGCAAAGAGTCAGACACGATTGAGTGACTTCACTTCACTTTAACATACTAGCTGGAGAAGCCCTGTACCTGTCAGCTGCCAGCCTTAGAGTGATCCAGATTTCATCTTAGCATTCCCCGGAAACACACAATGCTTCTCGCAGAGGCAGTTATCTGCCAGGTGTCTGTCTCATTATGTGATCTCACAGCTCCCTGTTAAACTCGGTGGCACTTGCCACAGTTGTTCTATTTGTAAAATTATTCTCTTTGTATTTGTCTCCTCTTTGGCCTGGAGATTATGTTCTACTGTAGACTAAAGAAATTGATCTAGTTGTAACTGTTGTAAATTAACAAAGACAATAATCATATGGTTGAAAATAAACAGGAAAAAACACTTTTTCAGGGGATAAACTAGTGAACGTAGGTTTATGTTTTAGAACTTTGGTGACTATATCACTGAGCAGGAAAGTGGAAAAAACAACAACAACAACAACAACAACACCCAGATTTCGAGCAGGATTTATCAATAATTCTAATTCTATTGACACATTCGTATTTGGGAGCTGTCAAACCACTGGGTTAAAAATAAAAGCAGTTTGGAGATGCTACATGTAGACTCAGTTATGGTGTAAAGAATCAAGAATTTTAGGCTTGGGAGCAAGCCAAATGATGGTCAGATCTTCTCATTTTACAAGTGAAGAAAGTAGGTGCTCAAAGTAACACATTATTTAGTTTCAAAGCTGAAATTAAAAGTAGAGGGGACTTCCCTGGTGGCTCAGTGGCTAAGGCTCTGAGCTCCCAATGCAGGGGATCCAAGGTTCGATCTCTGGTCAGGGAACTAGGTCCCACATGCTGCGATTAGGAATTCACATGATGCAGCTGAACATCCCGCACTCCACAGTGAAGATCGAAGACGCTGCCTGCTGCAACCAAGACCTGGTGCGGCCAAACCATTATTTTCTAAAATGATGACTGTATTGAAACAGAATGAAAGGCAGTAAAAAAAAAAAGTAAAAAAAAAATAAAAGTAGGTGTATTCATATTAACACCAGTCCCTTTTCCAATCAATGAAAGACATGGATAAGTTCCACAGATCTGCATCAGCCAGTGAGTGACCTCTATTGTAAGCAATAGAAATGAACTCCGATTAACTTCAGCAGAAATGAAATTGGCAGAACAGTGTCAGGACCTGTGAAATAAAATCACCATGGACTTGTCTTCAGTTGGGCCAACCAAGAGGCAGACTTTGGCCAGAACTCAACCAACCATCTGACTGCAGTAAACTCTCATTCTCACTCTCTGTAGGGGCAGTCTGGGATACTGGGCATTAACGTGGCTCAGTTCAATTGGGTAACCAGTCATAAGTCATCTTAGGGGAGCAAATAAGTAGACCCATATGAGCAAATTGAGGTAACACACTGAATGAATCAGGACTCTCTGAGAAGCGTGCTCATAGTGAGCCCTTCAGTGCAGTTTCAAATTACATCGCTCCCTCTTTGGTGGAGCACCCTCTGTTTTCACACATTTACACACATAAATATCAAAGTTCTGAAGCTCTCTGAGTCTGTATGAAACATGCCGATACATGGCTCCAGTTGGAAGCCTGGAGATCATGAGTATGATTGGGCCATTGGATATGAGGAAATTGATTTAATTGTCTACAGGATACTCTCGTGCAAGGTGATTAGCTGTTAAGCAAATGAAAAGGATTTTTTAAATCTGGTTAATAGGATTGGATAATGAGCGCATGTTTTCAAATCCTAATAATCTCACTTATATAACCATATCCACTGCATCTTTACTCTTTCTGAACCAGTGCCATAAATTTTGAGCCAGAAACGTGAGTTCTGCACCCTAATGTTCACTGCAGCACTATTTATAATAGCCAGGACAGGGAAGCAACCTAAATGTCTATCATCGGATGAATGGATAAAGAAGATGTGGTACATATACACAGTGCAAGATTACTCAGTGATTAAAAAAAAAAAAATGAAATAATGTCATTTACAGCAACATGGAGGAACCTAGATTGTCATACTGAGTGTTGTAAGTCAGACAGAGTGAGACAAATATATGACAGACACAGTGCCTGAAGAGCTATGGATAGGGGTTTGTAACATTTTACAGGTGTCAGTGAACAAAGCCATCCTCAAGAAAAAGAAATGTAAGAAGGTAAAGTGGTTATTTGAGGAGGCTTTACAAATAGCTGAGGAGAGAAGAGAAGCAAAAGGCAAGGGAGAAAGGGAAAGATACACTCAAGCAAATGCAGAGTTCCAGAGTTACAGAATAGTAAGGAGAGATAAGAAAGCCTTCTTAAATAAAAAACACAATGAAATAAAGGAAAATAATAGAATGAGAAAGACCAGAGATCTCTTCAAGAATATTGGTTATACCAAGGGAATATTTCATGCAAGGATGGGCATGATAAAAAATAGAAACAATAAGGATCTAAAAGAAGCAGAAAAGATTAAGAAGAGGTGGCAAGAATACATGGAAGAACTATACAAAAAGGGTCTTAATGACCTGGATAACCACGATGGTGTGATCACTCATCTAGAGCCAGACATCCTGGAGTGTCAAGTCAAGCGAGCCTTAGGAAGCATTACCACAAACAAAGCTAGTGGAGGTGATGGAATTCTGGCTGAACGAAGTAAAATCCTAAAAGGTGATGCTGTTAAAGTGCAATATGCCAGCAAATTTGGAAAACTCAGCAATGGCCACAGGACCAGGAAATGTCAATTTTCATTCCAGGTCTCAAGAAAGACAATGCCAAAGAATGTTCAAACTACTGTACAGTTTTGCTCATTTCACATGCTATCAAGGTTATGCTCAAAATCCTTCAAGCTAAGCTTCAGCTATACTTGAACCAAGAACTTCCAGATGTATAAGCTAAGCTTCAGCTGTACTTGAACCAAGAACTTCCAGATGGAGATTTAGAAAAGGCAGAAGAACCAGAGATCAAATTGCCAACACTCGATGGATCATGGAGTAAGCAAGGAAATTCCAGAAAAGCATCTACTTATGTTTCATTGACTACACTAAAGCCTTTGACTGTGTGGATCATAACAAACTGTGAAAAATCCTTAAAGAAATGGGAATACCAGACCACCTTACCTGTCTCCTGAGAAGCCTGTATGCAGGTCAAGAAGCAACTGTTAGAACCAGACATGGGACAACGTACTGGTTCAAAACTAGGAAAGGAGTACTACAAGGCTGTGTGTTGTTACCCTGCTTATTTAACTTATATGCAGAGTACATCATGAGGAATGCCCAGGGGGATGACTCACAAGGTGGAGTCAAGATTGCAGGGAGAAATATCAACAGCCTCAGATATGCAGATGATACCACTCTAATGGCAGAGAGTGAAGAGGAACTAAAGAGCCTCTTGATGAGGGTGAAAGCGGAGAGTGAAAACACTGGCTTAAAACTCAACATTCAAAAATATAAGATCATGGCATCCAGTCCCACCACTTCATGGTAAATAGAAGTGGAGAAAGTGGAAGTGGTGACATATATTATTTTCTTGGGCTCCAAAATCACTGCAGATGGTGACTGTAGCCATGAAATTAAAAAATATTTGCTCCTTGGAAGGAAAGCTATGACAAACCTAGACCACATATTAAAAAGCAGAGACATCACTTTGCTGACAAATATCCATATAGTGGAAACTATAGTTTTTCCAGCAGACTTGGGTTCTATTCCTGGGTCAGGAAGATCCCCTGGAGTAGAAAATGCCAACCCACTCCAATATTTTTGCCTGGGAAATCCCATGGACATAGGAGCCTGGTGGGCTACAGCCCATGGGGTTGCAAAGAGTCAGACACGACTGAGTGACTAAACAGCAGCAATAGCATGTTGTTAAATACTTTAAATTAAAAAAATTATATTTCTGGTTTTAATAAAGTCAAATTTTAAAAAATCAGTCCTTCATAAGGTTGCCAATGTTAATAGTTAGGTAGGATTTTTTTTTTTTTTTATATGTGCCAGGAGTAAAATTTTAGAGGCTCTCTGATTGAATTATTTTGAAGTGATTAAAAAGCCTTCATAAATTCTTTATCTTTGTAATTTTGATGTTTTAAGAATTTTAAAGTTGCTAAGAAAAAGATAATTTAGTTTTGGAAACAGCTTTAAAAAAGCTTTAAAAATCTTTTGTTATGATATAAAGGCAATGGTATTCAACAATTATTTGTAGTGCAAGAGGAAGATAGTCACAGAACTTACCATTTATATTAATTTCAGTGTCACTGTACTAGGATTTAAAATGCATTTTTATTGCCATTGGTCATGTCATCAGTTTCAAAGGTTAGAAAAATGATGTATATTATGCCCCAATCTTTCCCAAGTTTCGTTTTCTCCATGTAATGAAATGTAAAATGGTCAGGACAGTGAGCTCTGTGGGATCACGGGATCCCAATCACAACCTCATCACAACCAACTAACAAGCCTCTTAATCAAGGGAACTGTATGTGGGACATAGCACAGCTGAGGTGTGATTCAGGGGCTGGCAGACATAGCAGTGAAGAACCAGGGACATTTAAAAACAAGTTGTAATCCAGTTTTGATTGACTCTAAATGGAAAATGACACAAGGAAATTTCAGGTGCTGAGTGTTGGAAGTTGTAGCCTGTTCTGTCTCAGTACAGATTTTCGGGTAATCAAAAACATTCATTGATGCCTAACCGAGTTTACCATTAGGACAATACTGCAGAGTCACAATGTAAAGATAAGTCTAGCATTACCAAGAAATCAGTTATGATTTTATTCTATTTTTTATTAAGTGCTTGCTATGAGTACATACCAAATACATAATGTTAAAACCACATACCGAGGTAGTTAATTCAACTTCCTTACAATGGTTTAAAATGCCAATTTGGTAAATGTGTCCCGGCTGATTACATTGGGAGTAATTTGATGTAATCAGTCAGCTAAGTGACTATTCTCCACCTGGCACATTGCTGCTTTCTTCATTCTGCTTCAGGTACTAGTGGCAAAATGAGCTATGATTTTAGCTGCTTTGGTAGTGATGCGCCTGCCTTCTCAGTTATAGAACAGTTTGCTTCGTGAAACACTGAGAAACACCTTAAATAGTAGAGAAACCAACTATATCAAGGGTTTTTTATTCCCCAGAGTACCATCCATGCCAAAGACAGGAAAACAATCAGCCGGATCGGAGCTGTCTTGAATCTTTCAAGCAGAGTATTCTTTACAGTGAGAGTCAGGTCACAGTGAGGATGACTGAATGGGACCCAGCATCTGAAGGGAAACGGAGAAGCAACCTAGCACGAACATAACTGACTCAGTTTTCTGGCTCCTACTACATTCTCACCCCTTCATAACCCATGCCCAGATCATCATTTCACTACTGATTTAACATCTTTATTGTAAACATGAATCCAGATGGCTGAGACTCCATTCTTCTTTTCTATCTCAAGATTATGCCAAACGTTACTTTCTTTATAACACCCCTGACACTTTCTATGTATCTTTTTCTATAAGGTCCATATTATTCTGTTTTTTTGTTGTTGTTGTTTGTTTATTCAACAAATATTTATTGAGCACCTACTGCATTCCAGAAACTATTCTGGCAGCAGAGACTGGAACATGGAGAGGGCACATATTATTCCTGACATCAGAAAACATAAATTCTAAAGAGGAAAGGCAGACAACAGATAAGTAAAACAGACAGTATCAGAGGATGATAAATGCTATGGAGCGGGCTTCCCTGGTGGCTCAATTGTAAAGAATCCACCTGCCAGTGCAAGAGACATGGGGGTTCGATCCCTCGTCTGGGAAGACCCCATGTGCCATGGAGCGACGAAGCCTGTGCACCGTAGCTGCTGAGCCTGTGCCCCCGAGCCTGGGAGCCGCAACCACCGAGTCCATGTGCTGCAAGTACTGAAGCCTGCATGCCCTAGAGCCTAAGATCTGCGACAAGAGGAGTCACGGCCGTGAAAAGTCCACACACTGCTATCAAGAGCAGCCCCTACTCATCACAACTAGAGAAAGTCCTCACAGCAAGGAAGACCCATTAAGCCAAAAAAAAGTAAAGAAATAGAAAAAAATTTTTAAATGCTATGGAGCAAAATATTTCAGGTTAGAGGATACGGGACATTGGAGGTATATTTTTAAATAGGATGGCTAAGAAAGATGTTGCCAAGAAGATAACACTTGAGTTACGGCGTGAAAGAAAAGGATTGAACTTCGTAGATATCACAGTTACGTTATTAGTAAGAAAATGGGTTTGTGTGGTTGGTGTGAAATACATTAAAATGTATTAATGTAGAAATTATTAATGTAATTACCACAATGCTACTATAATACTTTTGACAGAAGTATCCAGTTTACTCTTAGCAGGGTCCATAGAACCTCTGCAAATTATTAATCAAGTTAACCATGGATGTGTATGCGTGTATGCTCAGTCAAGTCCGACTCTTCTGCGACCCCATGGATTATAGACCACCAGGTTCCTCTGTCCATGGGATTTTCCATGCAAGAATATTGGAGCAGGTTGCTATTTCCCACTCCAGGGATCTTCCCAACCCAGGGATTGAACCTTCCTCTCTTGAGTCTCCTGCATTGGCAGGTGGATTCTTTACCGCTCGTGCCACCTGGGAAGCCCCAGGCAAGTAACCATAAAAGGTATGAATTAAAATTGCAAAATAAGTGTAAAACAAAACACAATATGCTGTGTTCAAAACTACAACCAAGGACTTTCCTGCTGGTAGAGTGGATAGAAATCCGCCTGCCAATGCAGGGGACACTGTTAAGATTAAACATCCCTGCACTGTTAAGATTCCATGTGCCTGGGGCAACTAAAGCCCTTGTGTCACAATTACTGAAATCTGTGCAGTCCTGTCCCAGGAGCCACAACTACTGAGCCTCTGCTCTGCAACTACTGAAGCTCTCCTGCCTAGAGTCTGGGCTCCACAACAAGAGAGGCTGTAATGAGAAGTCCGTGTATTGCAACCAAGAAGGGCCCCCAGTCATCACAAGTAGAGAAAGCCCGCATGTAGCAACGAAGATCGAGTGCAACCAAAAATAAATAAATTAATTAATTTAAAAAAAACTGAAACCAAAATAGTGTTGGAAATGAGGCAAGCAAAAGGTAGCAACTTTTAAAGGTAATCATATATGATAGTTTGAAATGTGCATGCAATTTAGTATTATGAGACAGGTTAGTGCTCATGAATATAAATCTACCACCAGAATTTTTAAAGACAATTTTGTTAGCTGGAAGAGAGACTATGCTATTGTGATGAATAATAAGCTTATATGTAGCAGGCTCATTTGTACCTTTGGTAAGAGTGGATCTTGTGTGTGCTGCTACTGCTGCTAAGTCGCTTCAGTCGTGTCCGACTCTGTGCAACCCCATAGACGGCAGCCCAACAGGCTCCCCCGTCCCTGGGATTCTCCAGGCAAGAACACTGGAGTGGGTTGCCCTTTCCTTCTCCAATACATGAAAGTGAAAAGTGAAAGTGAAGTCGCTCAGTCGTGTCCGACTCTTAGCGACCCCATGGACTGCAGCCTACCAGGCTCCTCCGTCCATGGGATTTTCCAGGCAAGAGTACTGGAGTGGGGTGCCATCTCACTATTTATAGCCTGTAACTTAAAACTTGAAAATCAGGATCTCAATAATATTCTTCTAACGAAAGATATTTTTAAACTTACATTAATAAATATTAATACTTTCCTCTATTTAGAAATCTGAATGGACTTTCATTTTATATTTAAAAGCTCAAAGAGTCTAAAATATATGGTGATTTGATCATATCATACATACAAATTAATCAAATCAAACTCAGAAAAGAAGTCAAACAATAATACTCATTAAGTCATATAAATAACTGAGTCCATGATAAAAAATAGATAGAACAGTCTTATGGACTCTATGGGAGAGGGAGAGGGTGGGAAGATTTGGGAGAATGGCATTGAAACATGTAAAATATCATGTATGAAACGAGATGCCAGTCCAGGTTCGATGCACGATACTGGATGCTTGGGGCTAGTGCACTGGGATGACCCAGAGGGATGGTATGGGGAGGGAGGAAGGAGGAGGGTTCAGGATGGGGAACACATGTATACCTGTGGCGGATTCATTTTGATATTTGGCAAAACTAATACAATTATGTAAAGTTTAAAAATAAAATAAAATTTTAAAAAATAGATTGTTCTAGCCATTTACTTAGTTTTCTAAGTATTAAAAACATTCAGGCAAAATGCTTTATAATCTAGCTACCACTGTTGGTATAATTCCAATAATAGGTATAAAATCAATTTAGTTTTTAAAATGTTAATCATACATTCTCTGAACAGATACAGGATGCCTGAACATTAATTAAGGTTAGATTAGTTGATGAAAAAGTTTAATTTAAAATTAACTTTGGTAGTAATGAGACAGTATAAAAAGTATATTCATATATTCAATGAGCAGAGACTTTGGTGGAGAGAAAAGACTCTTTTTGCTGTAGCAGATTTATTAAGTTACTATAAATATTTTACAAATTCAGTCTCCAAAATATAGCAGCAACGGCTTAGTTATTTATCTTCTCATTGCTCCTCTAGAAACCATAGAGAGCATCAAGGAGAATGGAGAGGGGAAAAGGATGAATTTGCAAACTATATTTTCTACAAAACTAGGAAGCATGGAGATTATGGAAACCACATGTACATATAAAGAAAGCATATGAGACCTGTGGAATCTAAAGGAGAAACTGCTGGGTGCAGGATGTCAGGGGAGAAAAGGAAGTTCTGACTGGCAAGTATTAAACATTGATAGGAAATAATCTCTCTCAGGAGAGAGCCCTTCAAAGGGTAAGAATTTAAAATTTTAATTTAAAAATTCCCAAAGCAACTATTTATTCAAATAGATAATAAAATCTGCATTAAAAAACTACTTAGATAAAAAGAAAAATGAGAACTTAGGGGATACAGCCAAATGTATACTCAGAAGTAAAATAACATGCTTCAAAGAGGGCATCATGTTTTAAAAAAGAAAACATTAATAAATTATGCAGATAAAGAATATAGAAGAGATGAAAATAGTTTATAGAAATATGAGAACGAAAATAAATGGGATCAAAGTAGAAAGATGAAAAATTTTTAAATATTAGAAGAGAAACCATTCATAAGTAAATCCAAAATTTGTGATTTCTATTGTACTTATCTTTGTTCTTACATGTTTGTGGGGAGTAGGGATAGAAAGAATGTGTAACACATAGAACATAAACTCTGTAACAAATGTGACAAAAGAAAAAATTAATTTTAAACATATAATAGGAGATAAAATCAGAGATAAGAAATTTGAGACCTTTCATAGACCCACTAATAAATTTGAAAATATTATTGCAAGTGGCAATTTTCTGAAAAATTACCAATACTCACTCCAGAGTAAAAAAAAAAATTGAATAATAACCATGGAAAAATAAAAAAATACATTATTAAATTTATTAAAGAATTCTTTCCTTAATGGCTTAATTGTAGATGCAACTGATTCTATACAAACTACCACAGGTTAGAAACATAGAACGTTTCTCTGTCATTTTCTAAGTGAACATCCTCCTGAGCTCAGAATATAGGAAAATTCTCTCTCCCTCACTCACTGTAGGCAAACCTGCTTATGAATATGTAGAATAAAAAAAGCACCTTCGGGATTCACTAAAAAATCACAACACAAACAGATACAGACTCACAGAGAGTTGCCAAGGGGGACGAGAAGGGGGGAGGACCGAATTGGGAGTTTGGAACTAACAGATGCAAGCCATCATACAGAGAATAGAGGAACGACAAGGCCCTATTGCAGAGCACTGGGAATTATATTTAATATACTGTAATAAACTATAATGGAAAAAGAAAATGAATCACTTTGCTATACATCAGAAACTAACTCAACATTCTGCAGTGGCTCAGTGGTAAAGAATCTGCCCACCAAAGGAGACACAGGAGATCGGGATTCAATTCCAGATCAGAAGGCAATGGCACCCCACTCCAGTACTCTTGCCTGGAAAATCCCATGGATGGAGGGGCCTGGTGGGCTGCAGTCCATGGGGTCACTAGGAGTCGGACACGACTGAGCGACTTCACTTTATTTTTTCACTTTCATGCATTGGAGAAGGAAATGGCAACCCACTCTAGTGTTCTTGCCTGGAGAGTCCCAGGGACAGGGGAGCCTGGTAGGCTGCCGTCTATGAGGTCGCACAGAGTCAGACATGACTGAAGCGACTTAGCAGCAGTAGCAGCAGCAAGTTCCCCTGGAGTAGAAAATGGCAACTTACTCCAGTATTTCCACCTGGATAATTCCATGGACAGAGGAGCCTGGCAGGCTAGAGTCTGTGGTGTTGCAAAGAGTCAGACACAACTGATCAACTGAGCACATGCTTCAGTAAAAAAATCATAACAAGCTAATAACCCTCTACAACCACATAGAGTTATCCATAGGAATTCAAGGATATATTAATATTGGGAAAGATATTGATATTACATCATCAATGTAGTACAGAAAAATCACCATCTCAATAAATTATCAAAACTATATAATAGAATTACACATCTAGAAGTTGATGAACCAGGAGGAAAATTAGGCAAATATGGCATTATAGAAATGTAGAGAAAAATGTTTCAGTAACGGGTTGGGTTTTAGTTCTAAAAGTTGAAATATTATGAAGATAGAAAGAAAGCAATTGCATTAAGATGGCAAGTACTGTGACCAAGATAAACAGAGTTTCAGTGGAATGCAGGGTGTAAAAAAAGGGAGAGTAGAGTACAAACACAGAAAGGAAATATAGATAACTCTATGATATTGGCTATGAGGTCAAAAACATGCAAATAATCGGATTGTGTGGCAAACAATACAACTACTTTAATATCAAACTTTGGAATAACTAGAATTTAGAGGATTGTACACCCAACTAGAGATTCTATCATCTGTCATATTCATTCATTCTTTCATTCACCAATAGCTGAGCAGCTGCTAGGGAGAAAACACTGTAGCAAAGGATTCCAGATTATATTCTGTTCATGAGAATTTGTATTCCAGTTTTGGAAATTAAGATAATAAAAATACATAATAGAAGGTTTGCTGCTGCTGCTGCTAAGTCACTTCAGTCGTGTCCGACTCTGCAACCCCATAGACGGCAGCCCACCAGGCTCCCCCGTCCCTGGGATTCTCCAGGCAAGAACACTGGAGTGGGTTGCCATCGCCTTCTCCAATGTGTGAAAGTGAAGTTGCTCAGTCACGCCTGACTCCCAGAGACCCCATGGACTGCAGCCCACCAGGCTCCTCCGTCCATGGGATTTTCCAGGCTAGAGTACTGGAGTGGGTGCCATTGCCCTCTCCGAATAGGGGTATAATAAATTTTGTCCAGGCCAAACACATACACACACGCACATGCAGCAAAACGCTTTTCATAATTATTTCTCCCAGACCGTAGTTTAAAGCATATTCCAGAAAAATGCACACTAATACTTTTAAAATTATATTTTAGCTCAGAAAATAAAGGTACAGATATTTAAATATATTACACCATGATAAAGTGTAAGTAAACAAAAGGCAATTACTTGGATGCTTCAGGCATAAAGAATGATTAAATGAAGTCATGAATCTTTCAAGGAAAATGGTTGGTTGTTCAGAATTTGTTTGGCTATCACAAATCTCATTTTCTATTTAAACATTGACCTAAATTTAGTAGTTTTTTGAAGAATATAAGTAAATCAAAACCTAAAAATGCCAGGAAAAAAAAACTGGACTAGGAAAACAAAATTGTGGAAGTTGGAGAATGATAGGATCCATAGTGCAGATAACTAATCCGAAACTACTTTTTATTTGTTAATTAACTGCAAACATGGATTCTGAGAAGATTATTATTACCTGTGTCAGGTATTGTAACATGCAATAGGAAGAATGCACAAAGGAAGAAAACCAGTGTGCCCAGCCACATTTTACAGTCTTCAGCATTTCCACGAGTGTAGATATCTGAAATGAATTCAGTTTCGGCTTATCTGAAAAACAGTGTTTTTTATTCTTACTGTTAAAAGAATAATTTTCATAACATCAAATTCTGATTTCGAAGATGCTATTGCATTTTCTTTGTTTTTTTTTCCTAATGAGAAACAAGTCCACTTAATTCATATAGCTATTCCTCTGATTGTAATGTATGTTTTCCCCCCTCTTGCTACTTAAGACACTTTCTTTGTTTTTGATACTCATTTGTAGTTTGATTATGATGTCTCTCAGTGTATTTTCTTTGTATTTATCCTGTGTGGAGTTAGCTGAACTTCTTATTGGTTTCCACGCTTGTGAAAAATTTCTCCAATTAATCTGCCCTATTCTCCCTCTTATATTTCTAGAACTTCATTTGCATGTATGGCAGACCACGTAGCATTTATCACAGTTCAGTGATACTCTTTATTTATTTATCTTACATTTTTTTCTTCTATCTTCATATTGGAGAATTTCAGTTGACCTAAGTTCAATTTCATTGACATCTTTTTCTGTTGTCTCCAATCTGCTGTTAAGCCCACTGAACATATGTAAAACCCTTATCTGCTATTTTCAATACATCAGCCATCTTAGAGTTTTTTCCTACTGAATACTTAAAATTCTTTTTTCTTGACAATGAATCACTTTTCCCTGATTCTTTGAGGTTGAGTACGTTTTATTAAATGTTAGACATCTAACATCTTTATTACATGTTAGACAGTGTTAGACATTGTAGGGGAAAGATGTAAAAACTGAATTCTGTCATCTTCCTCTGAAAGTGTTTACTTTTGTTCTAACAGTTAAATTATTGTTCATTCACCTTGACTTTCTGGAGGCTTGGTTTAATACATTACTACTTTGCTTTAAAATCTGAAACTTGTCATTTTAATGACTGATATTTCAGTAAATCTAAGTAAGATGTAGTTGAGAGCAATAACAATAACACTAGTGGATTATTTGACAATCACTTTTAAAAGGTATTCGAATAGAAAGAGAGAAAAGAAGAAAGAAAACAAGTTGGTTGCCTTCCCCTTGCCCCTGGGATAAATGCAATCACCCCAAATTGAGATATATCACTCTTTATAGTCCCATCTCAGAGCACCTTTCCAGTTTTCCAGTCTCTTCTGTCTTCTAACACCCAGCAGTAGAACCTAACTCTGTTCAAGACTTAAATTTTTGCAAATGCTGTGTTCTACATCAAGAATAGGCTTATAGCTAATATCTTTTCAATACTACTCACAAATTACTCAAAAAAACATGTCGTAATTCTATTAGACAAGGTTAGGTCCTGCATCCTGAGACCCTCAACAATACTTTTTTCATGTGTCTATAACAGATTTTATCTCATCATACCAGTTCTCTAGTGGAATTCTTGAACATTATTCATTTATTCAACAACAGCTATTCTGTACATAAGATGTAAGAGGTATTGGTATAGGTGCTCAGGATACCATGATGAAAACAATAGAAATGATTTTTTACCGCAGAATGTATTGGGTGTTGTGTTCAGATTTTGTCTTGAGAAGCAGTACCTAGACAGTGGTTAAGGGAACAGATTTTGGAACTAGACTGCACTGTTTGAAGCCCATCTCTACTATTTACGAGCTAAATACCCTTGAAAAGTTACTTCTCTGTGCCTCATTTTCACCATTTGATAATTGTCAATAGTATTTCATAGTTTCCATGTGAGCTTAAAATACGTAAACCAGTAGAATGGAGCCTGGCATACAAGAACTCAATAAATATTTGATATTATTTTCCTCTCATGCCTAGATTATGATGTCCAAAATATTGTAGGTGCAGCCAACATATTGTTGAATGAATGAATACCTATGTTTCTGTATTAAAAGATACATATCACTTATTGAAGAAATTTTATATTGCTTCTCTGTTTTTTTCTTAACCAATAAGAAGCTATATAAGAAGTCAGAACTCAGGCTAAGAGATATTAAAAGTGCATTTGTTAATGCAATGATAGCATTTACTTCTTTTCTACTTGCTCATTCAACAAAAATTTTTTTTTTGCTCTACTTTAGTAAAAACAAAAAATGTAACTATTCTTTTCTTTGGGAGTTTATAAGTTAGATGGGAAATTGATACATATTTAATTACATATATTAAAGTAAAATGTGGTATACAATGAGGATGTGACGGAATGAAGTAAAGCACACATTTGAAAGCATAAATGAACTGCTTGGCATATATTAATTTGAATTATAAAAAACTACCAATATTTTAATGTTTGTCTAGTCAAATGGCAATTTTATATGATTCAAAACAATAGCAGATAATAAATACATTCATGTATCAGAATAATATGTTATTCAGAAGAGGGGAAAACTTTCAAGGATTCCACTTTTCAGAATGACAAATAAAGCTTTAGAATAACAGGCAATTGGAAAAGATATGAAGAAAAAGTAGATAAAAGTCAAGTGATTCAGTGATTCTTGAAATGTGGTCCCACAATTTTAGACGAGCACAGGAAGTAGTGACCAAAATACAGCTAACCTGAAAGAACAGTGGTCAGATATTTTTAAAAAATATTTCTTTAATTTCATTTACTTTATTTTTGCCATAGTTTTCCATTTTCTGAAGTTGGAAGGGGAGGGGAAAATTGCTCAAGATAGAGTCTTTCTAACTAATAAATGTTCTTACAATTAAATTTTATAGATCTAGAAATTTGATAAATCTAATATTTTTATTTTTATGTTTTGGAAGCTCCACACAGCTGGCGAGATTTTGGTTCCCCAACCAGATGTTGAACCCAGGCCCTCCAACAGTGTGAAGGAAGTGTGAAGTCCTAACTGCTAGATTGCCAGAAAGTACCCTATAAATCTGACAATTTTACACATCTATGTCTATGTACTTTATGAAAATATTTCCTCCCAGTTATTCTTACTTAATATAACTTCTAAAATACAGTGCACTAAAATATTTTAGTGCTAAGTGTGTTAAGTCAGAAGAATTTAAGTTTATTTCTTGATCTACTTAGTCATTCACTTAGTAAAATGTAACAACATGCATTTCAAGGAGTCAGTTCTTTGTTCAAAATCTTCGTTTAATGAATAGAAGGATACAGAGCTGCAGGACACTCAATACTTAAAGCTGCATAAAATTAAAAGCACCGAGTGAATTTAAACTAAGGATTTTTAGTAAAGTTTCATGCTTTAAAGTGCAAGTAATTTGAACTGTAATTAAAGACAGATGGTTTATTAATACGTCTCACTTGAATACTTGGATTTATGCTTTTTAAAATGGAAATTCCAAATGATATATGTGTTATGTATAAGTCCACTTAGCCAAGGGAGAATTTTGACTAGATTTTATATTAATTTATATGCATTTAATACTGATAATGTCATTTTAGCATCTTCACATGACATGAAAATAAATACTTAGTCTTTGAACAAAATATACACTAAAACATATGACCTTTGATACTAATAGCTAGTCAACACTGCTTTGTCTAAAGCACTTACTCAAAAATTACCCCAATATGCTAACTAATCTGAACATTATTGTTGTACAGATATTAGTTCCATCCCTGAAACAACTATAAATAAAAATAAATATGTAAGGGAGACAATGGCATTTGATGTTGTGGAATCACCTCTGAACTGGGATTTAGGAGATTGTTCGTCACTTGGGAAATGAGGGGTGTGAATTAGATTGTCTTTATCAGCTCTAAAGTTTCATGACGCTGATACTAGAATGCAAAGATTCTGAAACAAGGGCTTAATGGAAAATACAAAGGGTTTGCCAGAAGATAAGTTGTGTGTCTTATCTTTTTCTTTCCCATAGTTTAATCTCAGTCTGTATATATCCACTGTGTTTAGAAAAAAATCTTTTATGCACAAAGAAGAGGTATTTGTTTAACTGAAAATCTTTCAAATATAGCAGACAGGAGAAATAACTCTTCTCTTCATTTAAAATAACCCATATGAAAGGATTGAAAATATAATCTGCAACTTTTATCAAAGTGTCTTTTTCAGTTGATCCCACTTGCAAAATAAATGTATTTTGACAAAATCAACATAGGTAAAGATACGACAAATCTATAGGAAGACAGCTTTCTGCATCCCAAACATTTAATCTTCATGCTGGGCTCCTTCTTCCATTATCAATGTATTTTCTAACCTTGGCAATAAGGTTCTTTTGCCCACGGACTCTAGTTTTCAAATGATTGTTCTCTATAAGGCAAGTGTTCAACAGTGTAAGGTAGAGCCTACCCTGTGAAATATACGTGGATTTTAACAATGAGGACCAAAAGGGGATGGGTACTTAAGTGGTGGAATCTGAATACTATAGTATATTTAAGCAATGTTCTCATTCATCAGACCACCAAATAGATACTCCCAGAGAAAGCTGGTCATACATTTGCACCTCCGTATTAAACAGTTACAGATCTATTTCCTTGGGTTTCAGGCACCAACTCAGGTTTACCTTGGCAGAAGAAAATAAATGGTGTAAACCATTTAAGCATTAAAGATATAGGTAGTGAGGGACTGAGGTCTAGACAGAGGCCATCAAAGGAATGTTTGGCAGCAGGAAAGAGTAGTTAGCATGTCAGCTGAGTATCAGCTGGAAACTACTTAGGCAGTGAGAGGGGATAAAGCATTGAAGTGTACAGAAAGGACAGCCTTCTGTTGGACTTCAGAGCAAACACAGTATATGTAACTGGTGTGTGAAACACTGATCACGCTTATTACACAGCACAGAATATTTAACTCATACATGTCTTTGTCTGAGTATGCATACCCTCCATCTGATCCCTCGCTAACCCCTCCAATAGCTTTCTATATCCTTCCAAGTGTACCTGAAACAAGCAAGAGAGTGCAAACACCAATCAACCAATGAACAAAATCAGGCAATTTTTATTTGCCTGATTTTTGTTTTTTACTTTATACAGAACAGTATAAATTGAAACCTTGTTTCTTTATACTTTGTAAAAATAAGTATCTCTCTATTTGATTAGACAAGAGAATGATATAGTATTCTAAGATTAGTTTCAAACAAGTATAATTTTGGTACAATTATAAGTGTTGGTAATAAGTAAAAACTAAAAGAGATAATAAAGACTTAAAACTCAAAATTCCCAAATGTTTAGTCTAATACTGTCATTTCACAGATTCATGAAGTATGCCCAATCTTTAAAAAATATTAAAATAGTATTTACATAAGCATTAACTGTATGGTAAAAAGTGGCTTCCCTGGTGGCTCAGGCAGTAAAAAAATCTGCCTACAATGTGGAAGACCTGGATTTGATCCCCGGATAGTAATTCTCTGGAGAAGGAAATGGCAACCCACTCCAGGATTCTTGCCTGGAGAATTCCATGGACAGAGGAGCCTGGAGGACTGCAGTCCTGCTGCTACTACTAAGTCACTTCAGTCGTGTCTGACTCTGTGGGACCCCATAGACGGCAGCCCACCAGGCCCCACCGTCCCTGGGATTCTCCAGGCAAGAACACTGGAGTGGGTTGCCATTTTCTCCTCCAATGCATGAAAGTGAAAAGTGAAAGTGAAGTCGTTCAGTTGTGTCCGACTCTTAGCGACACCATGGACTGCAGCCTACCAGGCTCCCCCGTCCATGGGATTTTCCAGGCAAGAGTACTGGAGTGGGGTGCCATTGCTGCAAATAGTTGGACTGAGCAGCTAACACACACACACACACACACACACACACGCGGTAACAAATTTCAGATTTCCCCAAATTCAAATGTGTTTGCTAAGGTGACTCCATGGTAAAGAATCTGACTGAAATGCAAGAGATGCAAAGACGTGAGTTCAATCTCTGGATGAGGAAGATTCCCTGGAACAGGAAACAGCAATTTACTCCAGTAATCTTGCCCATGGACAGAGGAGCCTGGTGTCACAAGGGAGTCAGATAAGACTCGGTGACTAAACAACAACATATGGTAACTAATTCCAGATTTCCCCAATTTTAGGTGTATTTCCTAATATTCTAGTACCCATGTACAAAAGTATCTCTAGAATACTTAAAAATATATATCCATATAATGAATGAACTAGTCAAACCATCATGTATTTTAGGTAGAAGCTATCAATATTCAAATGGTTATTCAGATTTTTCACTTTTTATTAGGATGTTTTGACATTATGAAGACATGAAAAAATTCATTTTTATTATAAGGTATATCCACATTAGGTGACTTATTGAGAGGATATTTATATGACTAATTCATGACAAACTGCAGTGGCTGGAGTAGCATGCAAAGAACAGCTTGAAGTCCTTTCAGACTTTTTAGCAGCTCTCTACTTCAGCTACTGAGATTTCACTTGCTGCTGCTGCTGCATCGCTTCAGTCGTGTCTGACTCTGTGCGACCCCATAGATGGCAGCCCATCAGGCTCCGCCGTCCCTGGGATTCTCCAGGCAAGAACACTGGAGTGGGTTGCCATTTCCTTCTCCAATACATGAAAGTGAAAAGTGAAAGTGAAGTCGCTCAGTTGTGTCTGACCCTCAGCAACCCCATGGACTGCAGCCTACCAGGCTCCTCCATCCATGGGATTTTCCAGGCAAGAGTACTGGAGTGGGGTGCCATTGCCTTCTCCAGAGATTTCACTTAGCAAAATTTATAGAAACCAAAATCTCTTTTAAAAAAAAAGGATTTAAAAGACACTAAATATAAACATGGAACAACAGACTGGTTCCAAATAGGAAAAGGAGTACGTCAAGGCTGTATATTGTCACCCTGCTTATTTAACTTCTATGCAGAGTACATCATGAGAAACACTGGGCTAGAAGAAGCACAATCTGGAATCAAGATTGCCAGGAGAAATAACAATAACCTCAGATATGCAGATGACACCACCCTTATGGCAGAAAGTGAAGGGAAACTAAAAAGCCTCTTGATGAAAGTGAAAGAAGAGAGTGAAAAAGTTGGCTTAAAGCTCAACATTCAGAAAACAAAGATCATGGCATCCAGTTCCATCACTTCATGGGAAATAGATGGGGAAACAGTGTCAGACTTTATTTTTTTGGGCTCCAAAATCACTGCAGATGGTGACTGCAGCCATGAAATTAAAAGACGCTTACTTCTTGGAAGGAAAGTTATGACCAACCTAGATACCATATTCAAAAGCAGAGACATTACTTTGCCAACAAAGGTTTGTCTAGTCAAGGCTATGGTGTTTCCAGTGGTCATGTATGGATGTGAAAGTTGGACTGTGAAGAAAGCTGAGCACCGAAGAATTGATGCTTTTGAACTGTGGTGTTGGAGAAGACTCTTGAGAGTCCTTTGGACTGCAAGGAGATCCAACCAGTCCATTCTGAAGGAGATCAGCCCTGGGATTTCTTTGGAAGGAATGATGCTAAAGCTGAAACTCCAGTACTTTGGCCACCTCATGCGAAGAGTTGACTCATTGGAAAAGACTCTGATGCTGGGAGGGATTGGGGGCAGGAGGAGAAGGGGATGACAGAGGATGAGATGGCTGGATGGCATCACCGACTCAATGGGCAGGAGTTTGAGTGAACTCCGGGAGTTGGTGTTGGACAGGGAGGCCTGGCTTGCTGCAGTTCATGGGGTCGCAAAGAGACACGACTATGCGACTGAACTGAACTGAAATATAAACAAAATTTACTTGATTATTGTTTATGGTCAATTAGTTATGAGACAGAAATAGAAAATTTTCAAATATATCAACCATTAATAGTAAGCTTACTTAACAGCTTCAAAAGAATTTGTGCCAATAATTAACTTACTCTCTATTGGTAGTTGAGTAGGGTTGGAGATTCTAGAAGCCTGGACTGAGACTAACACAGAAGGACGACAGGAAAAATTCCTTAACAAAGATAATTTACCAAAAATGACAAAATAAAAAACAGTTTCTGAACAGTTCTATATCTATGGAAGACACCGAATCTGTAAATTAACATTCACAAAAATGTAAATACCAGCCATTACTTGTGAGTCCTTCTAAATATACAAAAAACACATAGCATTAATCAATGCAAAACCTTCCTTGGCATATAGAGAGAGGGACTACTTTCCAGTGTATTTTATGAAGTCAGAATAAATCTGATATGAAAATATAACAAGGACAATGTAACAAAGATATATTACAGGCCAGAATCTCTCATGACATGTAGGCAAAATCCTTAAATAAACATTAGCAAGTCAAATAAAGTAATATATAAAATATATGATGTGTTATCATGATGAATTGTGATTTGTTTCAGGAAAGCATGTTTGCATTAATATTAGAGGAGTTAATATAACTAACCACATTAAGAGAATGAAAAATAAAAATAATTTAACTATATCAATAAATCAATAAATGCAGAAAAGCCATTTGACAATATTCAACATCAATGATGATTAAAAAAAAAAAAACTACAAATGGCAATGGAGGAAAACTTCCTAAATTTCATAAAGGATATTTATTTTAAAAATCCACAGCTATGATTACATTTAATGATGAAATATTTAACATTTTTTCTTTAGCTTGGAAAAGGCAAGAATGCCATTATTACCACTTCTATTAAGCTCTGAATTGTAGCCTCTGTCCAGGTCAAAAAGTACTGAAAAGGATAAAGGTGGAGAGGATAAAGGGAAACAGATGACATGATTGTGTATCTTTATAAAATCTAATAATATTTCCAGATAAGCTAGGAGAAATTACTGTATAAGTTTATCAAGATTCAAAACTAATAATAATATACAAAGGTAAATTTTATTTCTATATGTTGAAGACAAAAAATAGAAAATAATACTGAAACTATCACAATATTTGTTAATTGGTTATACTGGAATACAAAACAAAAATTTTAATAAAAAAGGAAAATAACAATAAAATATCATTTATAACACCAGAAATCTAACTCCTAGAAATAAGTCTTCCAATGGATGTGCTAAAACTACAAAATATGGTTGAGACATGTTAAAAATAACAAAAATGAATAGAAAGAATGCCACATTCCTGCATTGGAACTCACTACTTTGTACCATGTAGAATTTTTTAAAGAGCCCCAATGATTTACACTACTGCATTACTTCCTCCTCTTGAAACAATGGGTGGGACTTTTAACTTGCTTCTAATCTATAGAAGATGTACGGATGTGAGAGTTAGACTATAAAGAAAGCTGAGCGCCAAAGAATTGATGCTTTTGAACTGCGGTGTTGGAGAAGACTATTGAGAGTCCCTTGGACTGCAACGAGATCCAACCAGTCCATTCTAAAGGAAATCAGTCCTGAATATTCATTGGAAGGACTGATGCTGAAGCTGAAATTCCAATATTTTGGTCACCAGATGCAAAGAAATGACTCATTTGAAAAGACCCTGAGGCTGGGAAAGATTGAAGGCGGGAGAAGACGGGAACGACAGAAGATGAGATGGTTGGATGGCATCACTGACTCAATGGACATGAGTTTGAATAAACTCTGGGAGTTGGTGATGGACAGGGAGGCCTGGCGTGCTGCAGTCCGTGGGGTCACAAACAGTTGGACATGACTGAGTGACTGAACGGAACTGAATTGATGGCAATGGTGAAGGGATTTTACAGATATAATCAACATCTCTAATTATTTTTTTTAAAAGGGTCATTGTCCTGAGTGGGTCTGGCTATCACATGAACCATTTAAAAAGAGTTTAGACAGCAAAGAAGGAAGAAGTCAAGAAACTCATTCCTCCTGGTCTTGACGAAACAAGCTGTCTTGATTTCTATATGGTGAAAGAACAGACACTGATTCCTGACCTCTGAGTGAGCCTGAGGCAGATCTAATATAGAAAGAGACCAAGGTCTCAAATTAATAAAGAGAAATCACATAACCAATGAGCTGATAAGGCCCTTCATAACATTTACCATGTTTGATGCAGGGGTCAAGTAAGTATTTTTGCTCCCAATGATTCAGGTCAAAATCAACTCCCAGACATACCCTACACTGACAGTCAGGAGATCCTAGAGCTCATTAAGAACTGTTTACTGTGTCCAGTTCCACATGTTGAATGCCTTTGACCCCTATTCATCATTCAATTTGATGACCTAGCTTTGGGCTACCAACTGCTCTATCAGATCATGCAATCCATATTCCTGTAGGTCAGTCTTAGCCCGTAACTACTACTGTAGTGACTACTGTAACACAGATGCTGTTGTTCAGCCACTCAGTCATGTCTGACTCTTTGCGATCCCATGGACTGCAGAATACCAGGCCTCCCTGTCCCTCACCATCTCCTGAAGTTTGCCCAAGTTCATGTTCATTGCATCAGTGATGCCATCCAGCCATCTCATCCTGATGCCCTCCTCTCCTTATGCCCTCAATCTTTCCCAGCATCAGGGATTTTTTCAATGAGTTGCTATTTGCATCAGGTGATCAAAATACTGGAGCTTCTTCAGCTTCAGCATCAGTCCTTCCAATGAGTATTCAGGGTTGATTTCCTTTAAGACTAACTGTTTTGATCTCCTTGCAGTCCAGGGACTCTCAGGTGTCTTCTCTAGCACCACAGTTCAAAGGCATCAATTCTTTGTCACTCTGCCTTCTTTACAGCCCAGCTCTCACAACCGTTCATGACCACTGGGAAGACCATAGCCTTGACTACACAAGCCTTTGTCAGAAGAGTAATGTCTCTGCTTTTCAACCCACTGTCTAGATTTGTCATAAATTTCCTGCCAAGCAGCAATCACCTTCTGATTTCATGGCTGCAGTCACTATCCACAGTGATTTTAGAGAGCAAGAAGAGGAAATCTGTCACTTCTTCCACCTTCCACTTCTATTTGTCACAGCCGGATGCCATGATCTTAGTTTTTTTAATATTTAGTTTTAAGCCAGCTCTTTCACTCTCTTCCTCCACCCTCATCAAGAGGCTCTTTATTTCCTCTTTGTTTTCTGCCATTAGAGTGCTATCATCCATATATCTGAGGTTGTTGATGCTTCTCCCATGTATCTTCCAGCTTGTAACTCATCCAGCCTGGCATTTCTCATGATGTGCTCCACATACGGGTTAAACAAACAGAGTGGCAGGAGGCAGCCCCGTCCTGCTCCTGAACCAATCAGCTCTTCCACACAGGGTTCTAAGTGTTGCTTCTTGACCTGCATACAGGTTTCTTAGGATACAGATAAGATGGTCTGGTAATCCCATCTCTTTAAGAGCTTTCCACAGTTTGAAGAGTCAGACACAACTTAGTGACTTAACTACTACTACTACTACTACACAGTCAAAGGCTTTAGCATAGTTGATTAAACAGAGGTAGATGTTTTTCTGGAATTCCCTTGCCTTCTCTATGATCCAGCAAATGTTGGCAATTTGATCTCTGGTTCCTCTGCCTTTTCTAAATCCAGCTTGGATGTCTGGAAGTTCCTGGTTCATGTAATGCTGAAGCTTAGCATGCAACATTTTAAGCATCACCTTACTAGCATGGGAGATGTGTGCAACTGTCCAATGGTTGGAACGTTCTTTAGCCCCACCCTTCTTGGGAATCAGGATGAGGACTGACCTTTTTCAGTTCTGTGGTCACTACTGGGTCTTCCAGATAGCTGACACTTATATGAGTCTCACCACGAGCATCTACCACTTCAACTTAGTCCACCTTCAGCCTTAGGGCTCCAGGAGTATCCAAGAAATAAACAATAAAATCACAGTCCAAGTCTATGAGACCCATGTGAAATTTGAGTTGATCCAGAGGATTGACATATGTTTGGGACCACTTTCACACATTCACAAACTGTGAGGTTGAAGAGCCAACTGGATTAGGGGTACCTGGCCTTGGGACAGGACTAACCTGAAAGGGAAAGCTTATGTTGATGAAACTGTTGGTCAAAACCTCATTGTAATACTTTGCCTACCTGCTTACTTCTAAACTCATCCAAGAACAAGATCAGGAGGTTTGGGAGGGCAGCAGGAACCTGTTTCTCCCTCCATCCGACTCCTCCACCCCTCAAGTTAGTAGCTTTCTGCCCTCCCACCCCCATCTTAGAGGGTATCCGGCTTCTTTACTTTATGCTGGTTATTTAACTACTCCACCTGCCATGTATGACTTACCAAATGCAGATTTGAAAAATTTGAACCAGCTTTTACCTGTTGAAAGTGTTTAATTCAGGGCACTCTTGGTGGGTGGCTTTCTCCACGGCTTATACATTTCCTCTTGCTCCAAATCCCTTTCCTCTTTTGCGCTCCTCTCTTCCTGGATTATTTAGTTGTCTCTTCATTTGTCTTTTCCCACTCCCCTTTCCATCCCCTATCTTCCAATTTATTTTACATCCGGAGCGAACTGTGATGCTACCTCAATTGTTACAACAATCAGTCAAATAAAGTGCTCTGTGCTGCAAAAATGGAAAACAAAGGAAGAAGAAATGAATACGTAAAAGAGGACCCTGAATTTAAGATCAGATCCCAGACTCTGCCAGCAATTTGACTGCAACCTTGTGAGCCCTTGCCCTGGGTAGAGCACCCATATAAATCATGCCTAGACTTTGTACTATGGAACATGAGATAATTAGTGGGTGTCATTTTAATTCCCCAAATTTTTGGTAATTTGTTATGCAGTAATAGAAACCCAAACTAAAATTTCTAAATCACACCCAAATTAATCTATACATTTAACAAAATTCCAATAATAATCCTAGCAGCTTTTTAAAAAATTAAAATTAACAAGGTAATTCTAAAACTTTATTAAGAAAATGCAAAAAAATGAGTCAAGTAAATCTTGAAAAAGAATAAAGCTGGATTACTTATATTCTTCGACATCAATACATAAATCTACAGAAATATTGGTGCAAGGATAGCCATGCAAATTAAAAACACACAACAGAGAGCTCTCAGATTCACATGTGTGTGCTCATTGAAATCCCAGGTGGCTCAGCGGTAAAGGACACACCTACCAATGCAGGAGACTCAAGAGACATGGGTTCCATCCCTAGGTCAGGAAGATCCTCTGGAGAAGAAAATGGCAACCCAGTCCAGTATCTTTGCCTGGAAAATACCATGGAGAGAGGAGCCTGGTGGGTTGCAATGCATGGGGTCACAAAGAGTTGCACACGACTGAGGACTCATGCACGACTCAATGTTCATGTTTGGTGATGAGAACGTCACTGAAGTTTGTTGTACAAAAATAGTCTTTTCAATAAATGGTGCTGGGTCAACTGAATATTCGCAAATAACATGGATAAACCTTTACCCATAAAAATTTAATTTGAGATGGATCATAGATATAATTATAAAATGATCATAATAAACCTTTCAAGACAAAATATAGGCAGTCTTCAAGTGCTTGAGGTACTCAAAGATCCCTGAAACAGTTCACAAAAACCAAATGATGAAAGAAAAAAAAAAATGATAAGTTGGTTTTGATGAAATTAAGAATACCTGTTCCACAAAGGACACCGTTTTGAGGGTGGAGAGCTAACCCACTGGTGGAACAAGATAACTGCCTCACATACATCCATCAGAAAACTTGTCTTCAGAATATGTATACTTCTTATTCAGTAGAAATCAATCAATAAGATTAAGAAAATCAATCAATAAGAAAACCACAGATCACGATTTTATAAATGGGGAAAAGGTAAAGGCTTACAAAGAGAGGAGATCCAAGTGACCAAAAACATGAAATCATGTTCAGTATCATTAGTCATCAGCAAAATGCAAATTAAAAATATAGTGAGGTATCACTGCACAGAAATTGGAATTGTTAAAATTAGAAGATTAATAATATCAAATGTTGCCTTCTTTAAAAAAAACTTGGATATGAGATGAACTTCAGATTCTTGATTTGAGATTCAGTTTAAATTGCTAATTCAGGCTCTTTTAGGGTCTTATTAAAATTTATTTATTTTTAATTGGAGGATAACTGCTTTATAATATTATGTTGGTTTCTGCCATACATCAACATCAATCAGCCATAGATATATGTATGTCCTCTCTCTCTTGAAACTTCCTCCCACCTGCCACCTAGGTTGTCACAGAGCACCAGGTTTGAGCTCCCTGCATCATACAGTAAATTTCCACTGGGTATCTAATTTTATACATGTTAGAGTGTATATTTCAATGCTACTTTCTCAATTTGTCCCCCCCTCTGCTTCCCCAGCTGTGTTCGTAAGTCTGTTTTCTATGTCTAATGCAGGGTTTTATTCTTTCTTTTACTGCACACGTTAATATTCCCAGGGAACATTACAGTTACTAACTAGTACGCTTTTTGGAAGAAAGTCTGTGGTTCTTCATGTTAACAAAGAAAACTATGGTATTCTTCAGTACAGTGGGGAGAAAGCACAAACAAGACAAGAAGAGAGGGGTTCATAGAAAGTTGCGAACAGAACTCAGTTATAGCATATATTACTCTCTATGAAATGATGTGAAGAAGCTTCTAGAGACATCATGTCCAGGGAACTGATTATTGCACTTCTGTGTTTTGTTTGCCTTTATAGTCTTTCCTCAATTCTTTTCTTGTAGAAATAACTAAAAAATAATAAGTATAATGGCAGAATACTTGCAGACAGCAATGTATCATTACTGCAGTGTTCTACAAATTTTGCTAATTATGTGATCTGCGCTAGTATAAGAATATTAACTATAATTTCTGATGGAAGTTTCTATTCCAATATAGGTTTATGACAATATTAGGATAGTTTCTTTGACTCAAATTATGAGAAACTGAATGAAAATGATTCAACTCACACTACAGTAATGATAGTAATGATAGGCCAAAGTTTTGGAGCTTCAGCTTCAGCATCAATCCTTCCAATGAATATTCAGGACTGATTTCCTTTAGGATGGACTGGTTTGACCTCCTTTCTGCCAAGGGACTCTCAACAGTCTTCTCCAACACCACAGTTCAAAAGCATCAATTCTTCATGTGTACGTGAATCCAAAGTTGTAACTTCAGGAACTGCAGAGCTCCTGTGTATGGAGATCGATGCTAGTTAAAGAGCTCGAAACTTGGAATGAAGTAAGTCAGAAAGAGAAACACAAATAACACATATTAAAACATGTAAATGGAATCTAGAACAATGGTACAGACAAATCTATTTGCAGGGCAGGAATAGAGATGCAGACATAGAGAACAGACGTTTGGGCACAAGTGGGATGAATTGGGAGACTAGGACTGACATTTATATAGTACCATGTGTAAAAGAGATAGCTAGTGGGAACCTGCTGTATATCAAGGAGCTCTGTGATGGCGTAGATGAGTGGGATGTGGAGGTGTAACGGAGGTCCAAGAGGGAGGGGGTGAATGTATTCATACAGCTTATTTAGTTGTTTGTTGTACAGCGGAAACTAACACAACATCGTAAAGAAACTACCCCAATAAAAATAAATAAAGAGCTTGAGACTTACTACATAGACTAGATGTGTGCATGTGTGTCTGTGTTTGTGCTAGAGGATGACTATGAAAGCATTCTTTCTCATAGTACGTTATTCAAACTATAAAGATAACTTCGTAAAGCATACACTGTATTAAAAGACAGGCATACTCAAGGATTCACAAATAATGTGTACTACAGCATAAAGGACCATAAAAACCTTTCACAAGAAAGGTCACCATTTTGAGGCTTAAAGGAATTAATGCATATAAAAAAATTCAAACGGTCTGTGAGAAATAATGGGCACTCAATAAATTTTAGCTATTATCATCGTTATGAAAAACTGGATTTGGTGAATCTCTTATAAGCATAAGAAGGAAAGGGAAAGTGAAGAAGAAAAAAATGACATTTTCATCAGAACATGTGACAAATTTGCCCTGCAAGTTCATGACAGTGTGGTGGTCACAGTAGAAAATAAAACCACACAGCGGCTCAGCTCTGGAGTGGATAGCCATATAACTGTGAAATGAGGGTTTTCTTCCCTTCAGTTTTCTAAAGTGTGCTTAAAAAAAATCCCCCATTTTCTTTTAATCCCTTTAAGTATTCAGCCAAAATTGATGCATTTGAAAGTGTATCATGAATGCATGCAGTTTGAGAACCAACGGACTAGTTAATGAAATTACTGTGGTTTTTATTGGCAAAGCAACTGTTGCTGAAAGATTAATTTAATATATAAATATTTTTCATGGAAAAAAATGAAGGAGGATGTGAGAAAGGAATTGGTGAAATCAAGATATATGATTTGGTTCTCTTCTAAGACCAAATTCAACACATAAAGTTACAACAGTCTAATTTGGTTGTATAGAATTTTATCCTGACGGAGAAGGCAATGGCACCCCACTCCAGTACTCTTGCCTGGAAAATCCCATGGACGGAGGCTGCAGTCCATGGGGTCGCTAGAGTCAGATATGACTGAAAAACTTCACTTTCACTTTTCACTTTCATGCACTGGAGAAGGAAATGGCAACCCACTCCAGTGTTCTTGCCTGGAGAATCCCAGGGACGGGGAAGCCTGGTGGGCTGCCGTCTATGGGGTCGCACGACTGAAGCGACTTAGCAGCAGCAGCAGAATTATACCCAGAACAATTATTTTTAAGATACTGTATCTAATCTTTCCTTCAATATTTTCATTTGCCTACTAATAAAATTATCAAATCAAATAAAAATAAAGTAAAAACAGTAGAAGGATATCATCTAACATTTATGTGTCTTTTACTGTGTATCGGAAGCTCTGCTTGGTGCATTACATACGTGATTTCTTTCAGTCTACAACTACCCTAATAAAGAGGCTGCACGGGACGCTGATTTTGGCATCCCCAGCCATCGTTTCTCTCCCGTCACTGTGAAGCTGCTATGTGGTCTGTTTAAGACTGAACGCAGCCCCAGATCAACACATTGCTCTAAACCTGTAAGAGCACTCTTTGCCATTTTTCCTCTGATAGAAATGATTTTAAAGGGTAGGCATGAGCCTCTGGATGATTAAATCCAGATGAAGTCTGAAGGGCTGGTGTTTGACGTTTGTGGGGAGAGTAGGGCTTTCTTACTCTGGAGGGAACACGGTGAAACAAGAGGATCTCAACGGCTAGACATTTGCCTAGTCCACAGCCAGCTAGCACTGGCACACAACCTCATAAAAATGGAGCCAGAGCTGTGAGCAAAGCATCCTTGAAACTTCTGAATTCTCAATTTCCAAGAGCTAATACATTTTGGCTATTCAAATTGGGGGGGGGTAGTTTTTTGAAACTTATAATCAAGAATCCAAATTGAGTCAGAGATGTATTATTATCTCCATTACACACATGGGGAAAATTAAATTTGCTATGTCATTGCCTAAGAATGTAAGTTCTAAAAGTAGAATTTGGCTTCTGGAAGTCAGAACTCTAGCGTTAGAGTGTGCAACCATTACAATAGACGGTCTTCCTAAACGATGTTGGGAAACACTGTAGCATTTACTATCACGTTCAAAAAAGTTTAAAGAAGTATTTTTTATTATTTCTTCACCTAATTGAAAAAATGGTGATGGTGAGGTTGGTTTTTGTTTGGGGTTTTGAGTTTTTTGGTTTTGCTTTGTTTGGAACAATGTGAACTAAAGGATAGACATCATAATGTGGATGCTTTGGAATCCAAATAGTTGGACCACTCTGTATAAAAAGAGGAATTTTCAAAGCATGAACAGTCGTAACACTTCTTCCACTTCTCTAACTTGGAATCATTGGTGGGGTTTTGCAAGTCCTCTCTATCTGATGTATTGAGCAATTGATTTGAAATAGTGGAAAGAGCATGAGTTTAGAGGACTTGGAATCATTGGTGGGGTTTTGCAAGTCCTCTCTATCTGATGTATTGAGCAATTGATTTGAAATAGTGGAAAGAGCATGAGTTTAGAGGAGTTTGGAGACCTTAGATTAAATTCTGATAAACCCCTGAAAGGCTCTATGATGTTGATTAGTCTTTGAACTTCAGTTTCTTCTATAAAGAGTGGTTAATAATACTTTTAATACTTTTTTCTTTTCTTCACTGGCGTGTTGAACAGATGAAATGTGATAAAAGGACTATAACTGGCAGAAAATGAGCCTTCAGTAAATGGTATCTAAATCATAAAAGATTTTTGTAAATTCTAGTAGGTTAAAAGTACCACAGTTGCTTTTGTGCCAAACTAATATATCACTCGGAGAAGGCAATGGCACCCCACTCCAGCACTCTTGCCTGGAAAATCCCATGGACCGAGGAGCCTGGTAGGCTGCAGTCCACGGGGTCGCTGAGGGTCGGACACGACTGAACCACTTCACTTTCACTTTTCACTTTCACGCATTGGAGAAGGAAATGGCAACCCACTCCAGGGTTCTTGCCTGGAGAATCCCAGGGAAGGGGGAGCCTGGTGGGCTTCCGTCTATGGGGTCACACAGAGTCGGACACGACTGAATCGACTTAGCAGCAGCAGCAGCAATATATCACTATGTGAAATTGAAGTCGACTCTTTTGAGATCCCGTAGACTGTAGCCTACGAGGTTCCTCCATCCATAGAATTTTCCAGGCAAGAGTCCTGGAGTGGGTTGCCATTTCCTTCTCCAGGGGGTCTTCGCAGCCCAGGGATCAAACCCAGGTCTCCCGCATTGCAAGCAGAGGTTTTACTGTCTGGGCCACCTGTGTTCCTTAGGTAAATGGTGTTGGCATACATTCATTCCTTCTCTACAATATTGAATAGCATTAAGAGCACACTTATGCTCTTAATGAACACATTTGCACATATTATCACCCTTAGTCAAAATTTCCTATTTACTTCTCCTTGTTGCATGGTGTTTTAGATAGGATAGGATACAGACTTTGTACTCATACAGACTAAATAGTTCAAATCTTGATTTTGATCCCAACTCTAATACCAACCATGCAAACAGAGGAATTGCTAACTTGTCTCAGGTCTTTTGTCAAAAAAAGAAGAATGCTTTTTTCTTCTTAATGAAATGAGTGGATTACAAGAGATATTACACAATGATAATATAAATATGTATAAAGTTCTCACCATAAGTTAGTCATTAATGTTCATTTCTATTTGTCTCTCTTGTCTGTCTCCTTCACCATCGTCACCTAAGCACCACATCAGAGTATTTTTTTAATGTGTGGAGGAATCAGCACTTTTCTCCTTTAATGAGTGAAAATTATTTTCTTTGAAATCTAAGGAAATTGGAAAATTTTAGAGTTATCCATCTTAAAGGTACCCACTTAAAGTGTTCAAAGTGACCAAAACTAAATCAAGCACTATTTCTCCCTATGTTTAAGACAAATTAATGGATTTCTTCCAAATACCACTGGATAATATTGCTTCCAAAACTATCCTGGGTTTAAGAAATGCAGAGTTCTTTGAAAATCTTTTATTTACTGTGAAATTTAATATCAAATTTATCATGAGTATTAGAATATCAAGATTATAATTCCATATATTTTGCTGTGTATGCCCACACACACACACAAAAAGGAAACTATACATAAAATAATGTGTCTAAATTATAGAGGTCTAAAGTCTTTCTCTTTTTATTTATATGTATATCAGAATTTTTAATCTGAAAAGCATGAGTAATTACCTTAGTTCTCCATTTTTATGCATTTCATAGATCAACTTTAAATTTTACTCTTTCAAATTAACTTTGCTTGCTGTCCCAATAGACTAGTACTACCTAGCATATATTAAATATGTAAAACAGGTGCTTTATAATGCATTATCTTCACCAAAGTAAATTAAGGCTCTCTTCCAATGGAAAAGAATGTCTGTGTAGAATGCTAATAAGTTAAATATTTGTTTTTATGGCAACCATTTCTATTACAAACAATAGTGGTTCTTTAAAAATAAAAAAGAAGAAGAAGAATGAAAAAAGCAGCAGAACAAAGCAGTAGTCTATAAAATAAAACCTGAGCAGGTGCAGAGAAATACAGTAACCTCTGTCTTTGGCTATTTGTCATCATTTATGTGCTTGGAATTAGTGTGGTGTCTGCAGGAGATTAATTTACATGAAGAAAGCCAGATTGGAAGTAAAGGCCTCTCTAAAGGAAATGTATACTATGTAGGGACTATCTATCATTTTGTGTTCTGAGATTGGTTCTAACAAGGGGCCGTATTAGTATGCAAGCCCTTGTGTTTTATTCCTTTTCTAGTTTTTGTTCCTGGAATGAGGTATTCCCATGAAGCTCATTAAACTTCCATTTCTACAGCTGGCACACCACTCAGGCATGAATAATCTAAGGGGTAAATAGAAAGTTGATATAAATATGCAAACATTTTTGATAAAATATAAAATAATAGGTAGCTGAAAACTGGAAGTGACTCATTGACACAAAAAAAGAACATTTTATCACTTTTCTTAAGATTTAGTTATGAGAAATTCTGATCTGAGTTTTAAATTCTTGTCCAAATGAATGTTCAATTCAGTTCAGTTCAGTCGCTCAGTCGTGTCCGACTCTGCAACCCCATGAATCGCAGTGCACCAGGCCTCCCTGTCCATCACCAACTCCTGGAGTTCACTCAGACTCATGTCCATCGAGTCAGTGATTCCATCCGGCCATCTCTAGAAGTCTTTAAAATTGTCAAGTGCTGTGGACACAACAGGGGAAGGAGAGGGTGGGACATATTGAGAGAGTAGCATTGAAACATATAGGTTACCATTTGTGAAACAAGTAGTGGGAAGCTGATGTGTATCCCAGGGACTGCATCCCAGTGCTCTGGGACAACCTAGAGGGGTGGGTTGGGGTGGGTGGTGGCAGCCAGGCTCAAGAGCGAAGGGCTATATGGATACTTATGACTGATCCACAATGTTGTATGGCAGAAACCTATACAACATTGTAAAGCAATCACCCTCCAATTTAATATTTTTTTGAAAAAATTGTCCAGGGCCCATACATATATGTTATTAATAGTAGTATGAATATTTAAAGCATGGGCATGAGAAAATTCAAATAAATAATCAAATTCCTTTTCCTTGATCTTCTGTAAAATAGTATCTTACATACAAGGTAACAATGCAGGGGAGGAATGCTTAATACCTTCTTTGGGATATTTGCTTATCACTCTGAAAGAAATAGACTAGGATTCACAAATCATACAACTTCAGAAAACAGACAGCCCACTTTGAAGCTGAAGTAATTATATAGTTCAAGGAAACAAATTGAAAGAAAAAATCTTTGTAAAATGACTACTGATAAAGCAATTAGTATTTATCAGATGGGTTCAAATTAATGTCTGATGACACTCATAGGGAAGCAGAATTCACACTTCCTCGGTGATAGTGTCAATTCAAAAATTCCATTAGGAGAATAATTTCTTAATAGCAGCTACTGAATTAAAAAAATGTGCATCCTTTTCATCCCAGCCCTTCAATTCTGTGGCTGCTGCTGTCGCTTCAGTCGTGTCCGACTCTGTGCGACCCCATAGACAGAAGCCCACCAGGCTCCCCCTTCCCTGGGATTCTCCAGGCAAGAACACTGGAGTGGGTTGCCATTTCCTTCTCCAATGCTTAAAAGTGAAAAGTGAAAGTGAAGTCACTCAGTCGTGTCCGACTCTTAGCGACCCCATGGACTGCAGCCTACCAGGCTCCTCCGTCCATGGGATTTTCCAGGCAAGAGCACTGGAGTAGGGTGCCATTGCCTTCTCCGCCTCCATTTCTAGGTGCTCCCAAAAGGAAGCACAGCGGTACCAGCTGCAGCATTGTTTGTATTAGTGAAAATTGGTTTCAATGTGGTTATTGATCAGATCAGATCAGATCAGTCGCTCAGTCGTGTCCGACTCTTTGCAACCCCATGAATCGCAGCACGCCAGGCCTCCCTGTCCATCACCAACTCCTGGAGTTCACTGAGACTCAGGTCCGTCGAGTTAGTGATGCCATCCAGCCATCTCATTCTCTGGCATCCCCTTCTCCTCCTGCCCCCAATCCCTCCCAGCATCAGGGTCTTTTCCAATGAGTCAACTCTTCGCATGAGGTGGCCAAAGTACTGGAGTTTCAGCTTTAGCATCATTCCTTCCAAAGAAATCCCAGGGCTGATCTCCTTCAGAATGGACTGGTTGGATCTCCTTGCAGTCCAAGGGACTCTCAAGAGTCTTCTCCAACACCACAGTTCAAAAGCATCAATTCTTCGGTGCTCAGCCTTCTTCACAGTCCAACTCTCACATCCATACATGACCACAGGAAAAACCATAGCCTTGACTAGACGAACCTTTGTTGGCAAAGTAATGTCTCTGCTTTTGAATATGCTATCTAGGTTGGGGTTATTGACATGAAAACAGAAATTATTAGAACCATTTCTTACATTATACCTAACATCTATTCCACATGGGTTAAAGACTCTAATGTAAAAGCAAAACTTAATAAAAATGTTCAAGAATTTAGAGGGCATTTATTTTGGTTACTGAGATAGAAGAGAAAAAGAGCACAAAACATTATACCACAAACCATGTATGAAAACTTACTGAAATATACACTATATTAAAATTACCAGGTTTATTTTGAGAAGAGATATTGTAAACTAAAATGACTTATCTTTTTTTTTTTAATTTTCTAATGAATTTTTTTTTAGTTTTTTTCTTTCTTTCTTTTTTTACTTTACAATATCATATTGGTTTTGCCATACATTGGCATGAATCCACCATGAGAGTACATGGGTTCCCCATGCTGAACCCCCCTCCCACTTCCCTCCCCATCCCATCCCTCTGGGTCATCCCAGTGCACCAGCTCCGAGCACCCTGTGTGATGCACCGAACCTGGACTGGATAGATCTTTAGCTTAAAAAAATACCTAAAAATCTATATAACAGAATATACTGTTTTTCAGAATAAATAAAAGAATTATTATGAATCAATAAAGAAAACAGAACCAACACGGAAGAAAAATAAAGGATGTGAGCAGATGACTCAGAAAAAGCTTGATAAAATTACATTAAAAATGCTCATTGGTAATCACAGAGATAAAACTTTAAATAGTATTTTGATACTGTTTCGCACCCAATAGATAGAAAAAACCATAACAGGCTGACAAAAGAGGTGGGTAATAAAACAGAACTGTTGATTCTCCAAGATACTGATTGAATGTAAACTAGCACAACCATTTTAAACAGTAATTTGGGAACATTTGAAACAAATTTGAAGATGTTCACATACGTTGCTAGAGCGATCTCACATCGAGGCACACGCCTCAGTGAAACTGTAGCACATGTGTTCCAAGTTCAAGGAACAAAATATTTATAAGAGCATTTAAAAAGTCAAACTGAGTTGTTTTAGTTCTGTCATATCATTGCTGAGAGTTTCTAATTCTGATTCCATGTTGCATCTTTATTAGTTTATTTATTATGTCTTTTTCTTGATATCTTCTAGCTCGCTCAGCATGGTTTTAATATTTCTCTATTGTATGTCTTTTCTGGGGTCTTTGAATTGTGTAGATGTTCTTCCATGTCTTTTTTATTCTTTTTACTTATGAGATTCACGCATTATTTTTCTTACTCATTTTTTTCTGTGAAATTAATTTTCTTGAATTTTTAAAGGAAGCTTTGATTTGATTTGATTGGTTCTCCAATCTCACAGAGCTCACTCTTCTGTCATTTGCTGTAGCAACTTGCTTCCTGACATACCTGGCTCTCTTCTCTCCCCAGCTATTACCTGAACACCTCTTTTCCTTCTTCTCTGTTATTTTTGTCATGCTAAATTTGGGTTCAACTTCCAGAAGTTACTCCCTGGGGGCCCTGCCCTGGAAGCTAGCCTTGGCGGGTCAATTTCAAGCCTTCTTAGAGATAGAATGTCCCCTCTCCTTTAGACTTCCTTGCTACAAGCTCTTGCACTTACCAACATTTGGAGCATGCCCAAACTCCCCCACAGTGTCAGTTCTGGTTGTGACTATCTTGCAGGGTTTTCCCTTCTCATGCTCTGCCTCTGGCTCCACTGCTTGCTTCTACTTCCCCTCCACCGGCAGCCTCTTCATCCATACACAAACACACCCGTGCATGTGCATTTATTAATGTATTTCTTATTCTGTGTAGCTCCTTGTTTACATTACATTCTCTCTCTGTCATACAGCCCTTGTTCTAGAAGAAGCAAGCTGCTATGTTATTGGCTTCCCTATAAAGAGGCCAATCTGGCAAAGAAGTAAAGAAAGCCTCTAGCCAGTAATCCATGAGGAACTGAAGCCCTCAGTCTAAAAGTCTTTAGGGAACTGAATCTTGACAACAACTGTGTGAATGAGCTGGAAAGCAGATCCTCCCCAAGCAGGCCTTCAAATGAAGACACAGAACTGGCAGATCCAAATTTTTACAGTCTTGTGAGACTTACTGAGGCAGAAGACTCTAGATAAACTCTGCCTGTATTCTGGGTCCACAAAAAAATGTGAGATAATCAATGCTTATCAATTTTAAAATGCTAATTTATTATGTAATAATAAATAGCTGATATAACTCATACATGGAAGGCATGGTAACCCACTCCAGTATTCTTGCCTGGAGAATCCCATGGACAGAGGAGCCTGGTGGACTACAGTCCATAGCATCACACAGAGTTGGACATGACTGAAGTGATTTAGCACCCATCCATAACTCATATAGGAAAAATTATATATGTATGTTATATGTTGATGCATTATTTATAATTGCTAAAAAATAGAGTCAATCTAAATGTACATTAATAGAATAATAGTTAAATAAGTGGAGGTTCATTCAAAAATAAAACATGCTGCTACACCAAAAAAGGATAAGAAGGCTCTTAATGCGCTGATATGAAAAGATAATCAATAAGTTATTAAATGGAAGAGCAATGTACAAAATAATACATCACACGCTAACATGTATTTATGCCTATAAAACTGTTCTGGAAAGATACAGAAAAAACTAGTAACCATGGGTACCTATTTTGGGGGACTGAGGTGGGTGGAAACTGAGTGGCTGTAAGTACAGAAGTGGGAGGGAGACTTTCAACTCTATAGTTTTTTATGCTAATTGACTTTGGAATCTATGTGAATGAATTAGCTGCTTCACAAATTAATTAAATGTTTAAAGGCTTAAAGGGAAAAATAAGTAAAATATTTAACAGAAGTTCATTTTCTTTTTCTAAAACACAACATAAAATTGAATAAGAAAAAGAAAATTGCATTCTGTGTGGTGCATGTATATGTTTTTACAATAGGCAAACATTATATAACTTACTGACACTTGTTTATGTAATATATAAGTAACATTACTGGATGTATGTAAGGCTTATTACTCCTGTGCCCCCCTTCTCATTTTCCAATCCTCATTTCAGTCCTTTCTACTTACTGCCCAATCCTTTGATGCCACTCGCCAGCCCATCCTTCTCTGACTTCTCACTGTCCACTCCCGATTCTGCTCTTATTGTGTCCTCTCTCCTTGCCTAGATCAAGATCTAAAACAGAACTTGTTGCATCTTAAATAATAGCAGCAGTAAAATTAATAGTCCAAGCTAAGCTGGAATCAAGATTGCAGGGAGAAATATCAAAACCTTCAGCTATGCAGATGACACTACCCTAAAGGCAGAAAGTGAAGGAGAACTAAAGAGCCTGTTGATGAAGCTGAAAAAAGAGAGTGAAAAACTGGCTTATTTTTTTTTTTAACTCAATATTCAAAACACTAAAATCATGGCATCAGATCCCATCACTTCATGGCAAATAGATGGGGAAAAAATGCAAACAGTGAGAGACTTTATTTTCTTGGGCTCCAAAATCACTGAGGACAGTGAGTGTAGCCATGAAATTAAAAGACGCTTATTCTTTGGAAGTAAAGCGGTGACAAAATTAGACAATGAATTAAAAAGCAGAGGCATCACTTTGTCAACAAAGACCCATATAGTCAAAGCTATGGTTTTTCTAGTAGTCACGTATGAATGTGAGAGTTGGACCACAAAGAATTGATGCTTTCAAACTGTGGTGCTCTAGAAGACTCTTGCGAGTCCCTTGGACAGCAAGGAGAAAAAACCAGTAAATCCTAAAGAAAATCAATCCTGAATATCCATTGGACAGACTGATGCTGAAGCTGAAGCTCCAATACTAATGGCCCATCAGATGGGCCATCTGATACGAAGAGCAGACTCATTTGAAAAGACTCTGATCCTGGGAAAGACTGAAGGCAGGAGGAGAAGGGACTACAGAGGATGAGATGGTTAGATGGCATCACTGACTCAATGGACATGAGTTTGAGGAAACTCAGAGAGATAGTGAAGGACAGGGAAGCCTGGTGTGCTGCAGTCCATGGGGTCACAAGTAGTTAGACAGGACTGAGTGACTGAACAACAACAATATATAACTCAAAATAATATGTAATCAATAATATGCAACTTGATACTTGCTTACATAATAATAATTTTTAATGCACGGGAATGATAAATTCCAAATTTAGGCTAACAGTTATTTCTGGAAAGAGAAAGATATGAATAAAATTGGAGAAGAAGCGAAGTGACTTCAACTGTATCTTTCACATTTTCATTTCAAATTAGGTCATACAAATTGAAAAAGTACAGAGAAGGATAGAAGTGTGGAAATACTTGATGCTTTTGGGTAAAGGAATTATTGTAGGAAAGCCACTTAAACATATTTTATATCTTGATGATGGAATTCTGTACAAATCAGCATGAAATTTAAACATAGCTATACTGTATAGTTATTGGACCTGTTTTGATGGAGTTCACATAAAAAACATAAAAGCTTATGTATCTGTTTTTGATATTAGGAACTATCAAAGTAAAAGCACATCATTCTGACATACTGGGTGAGAAGGTGAGCACTGAGCATCTTATGGGTAATTTTTTCGATAGCCAGTCCTTGAAGTTACAAATCTACACTTGATAGATTGAACTCAATCAAACAGCCATACCTAATTTATTGGGAAATGTAATTTAGTTGTGTGCACAGGGAAAGAAATGAGATTTAGTGAGCACAAAGCACTGTCTCTTCCACGAGAGATGACAGCTGCTCAGCATGTGGGAATGCTGACCTGTGATGCCAGACCTTTCTATTTTTTAAGAGCAGATAGAAATTCAGTTTTCTTTAAAATTTGATATCTCTGATTTTTATATGTTGGCAATTAAATCATTCTTTTAATGACCTTATATGAGTCAAACAAAATATGTGTCCAAGCTGGATCCAGTCTACAGGGTAATAGTCTACAAACTTTGATGGTACTAAATAAAATATCCTATAAATGAACACTGAGGGGGATCAGAGTTAAAGATCTCTTTTTCTGTGGGTTTTGGGTACACAGTTTTCCAAAATTACCACATTAGTTGGCACTTATAAGAAGAGTTGGGCAGTATGCCACAGAAGCCAAGGGGTAAGACAAGATTACACCCAGTAAATTAGGATGTGGACTCAAAGACCATTGGATCGATCCAGAAAATCAAAACCTAGGGCCAGCCACAACCCTGTAATAAAGTTATACTGCCTTGCTTCTTGAAAGTTGCAATGCTGTTGTAGAAAGGCCTCACAGACACAGAACCATCTACAATCCAATACAGCTCCGACTTGGAGGTAGAGACTGAACATCAAAATTAGAGAGCTATATCCTCATTTTGAGATGTGGTTGTTAGGAAAAACTTCGTGAAGTAGGGGAGATGTGAATTATAGTTTGAAGAATGTAACAAAAAAGAACCTTGAGTATATTCACACAGTAAGTGGAAATGTGAGAAAGAAAGAAAAGACAGACCTTCTAACGAGCTGAATTAAATCTCAAGTTCTGCCTTCACCAGCTACCTGAGTACAGAGGCTTCTAATTATCTCCTGATTACTATTCTTATTTTATTCTCAATTTTTAGCTGGGCACAGACCTTCCTTGCCTTTAGGTATGATCGTATGTCTAAGTATTAGCAAATGACTCTAAGGATAACAGGGTGCACAACTTCTAGAAAATGCTTTTAAAGAGGATCTTTTTATCCTTCTCTTCTTGCTGGTTAAAATAAGCACCTAAATTCTGAGACTCTAACAGTTATCAGGGACCTTGAGGTGGCCTTGGGAATGGGAGTCCTTTTTAGCATAGTAACAAGACAGGAGCCTAGGCTGGAAACCTCTGGGCTCTCTGGATGTGTGAAAGACTTGAACTTGTCTCATTTATGTTATTTTGCTTTAAAAATACTCAAACTTGAACATATTATTTTGCCTCCCTGAGCTGGAATTTCCTTACAATGATGGAGGTAACTTTGTTAAGATAGCCCCATTGATATCTTCATACTTAACGTTCTGTATGATTTAGCAGGAAATTAAAAAAAAAATCTATTTGAGCAAGTGCACCATGTCACACTTTACATCAACACATCTCACATAGAAGTAAAAAGTTCAATTACTCAGGTATTCTCAAATGTAGGGAAGTTTCTCTTTGAGAAAACACGATACCATACAAAATACCTAAATGGAATACAACATACAGGTATCTGCCTCTTTTCAAGTTTGCTTTATACCACTTTGCTTTTACAGAAGACCCACATTAACACTTGTTTTTGCTAACTGAAACAAATCTGAAGAGGGTTTTCCTTTTTAGGAAAAAAGGCAAAAACGGACATAAGTATTCAGTATTTGTTTTCCAGGGATCCAGTTGTAGAGGCAGCGCTTACCCCCCAGCAGCAAAAGGGCACTTCGAAACTCCTTTCCTGGGATTACGCTCAGCATCTCCGTGTCAGGCCGCCATAGCTTTGAACTGTCTGTGGGCATCTGTGCTTTATCTCTATTTATTTTTGTATGCTGTTAACAAGATGTGCCCTAGGGTAATTGCTTTTTTACTTTACTCTATTTCTGCTAACCAAAGTTGTCACAGAAACATTCTACTTTTAAACAGTGAAAGAAAATAGCAATAGAAGTTGGAATAGAAAATTATTTCAAGTGTGCTCATTCATTAACATCACACTGCAAGCAAAAAGATTACATCATAAATGATACTGTAGAAAACTTTTATAATTGATCCCTTAAAACTGATGATTAATATTACCTTCCTCCTGGTCAACTTTTCCCAAAGTATATTCATTCGAATAAAAATCTTGACAAGAAATCAACAAAATACATATACTGGGGTGAAGGAACTGTTTATACTCCTTCAATCCATATTTCCTTTTGAGAAATTCAGCAGACACATTAGAATAGAAGTCCTGAGCCATGGGGTCGCAAAGAGTCAGACACGACTGAGCGACTGAACTGAACCTGAGCCATCTCAAACAAGCAAATAAACAAAAATGTTTATCTGTGTTTAATCAGTTATTTCTACAATATATTTGACCATAATGTTTTTCTTTGGAAGAGTGGTTGGGAAACAGTTCTAGATGGTTTACTTTTCCAGGATTCTTTCTTTACATCCTGCTGCTTCTCCATTTAGGAAAGTAAACACAGCCCCAAGGTAACAGATAAGTTAAACTCCATTTGCTATTTCACAGCACTTCCTGCAAGAAAACTGTCTGTAAACCACAGCTTGAGATTCTCAGAGGGAAAGAAGAATGATCAGTGAGCTCAGTTTAGACACTGTGCATTTAATTTTGTCTTCTGGGCTCTGTCTCTTGTAGCAAAGCTCAGCTTTAAATTAGAAGTACCATTATCATATTATGGGCTTTAGAAAGATACTTGACATTCACCCTGGACTTAAACGTCCTTGGAGAGAGATTTCAAGAAGAGAATTTTAGTGATTGATTTGAGACCTCTCCTTGTCTATAAACCTTACAGTTTACATAGGCAATAAATGTTTTTTGAAATCAGTACAAATGGAAGCAAGAGACTAACAAGTGAGAAAAGTACAATACAAAACAAGTAGTTAGTACATGGAAATGGCTCCTTTTTAGTATAGCATAATTTTTCTGCTGTTCTTTTAAATGTTTTGTCTACCAAGAGAACAGAAATCTTCTGACTAGAAGATGCCATCTGGTGACTTTATACAATATCAGTACTAAAAAAAACTCTATTTTCCCCAATTGTAATAGGTCTAAAAACTCATTCTTTTGAGATTTCAGTGATAGGGTCCAGAAAAACACATTTTTCTTTAATTCTTTTTTAGCATTAAACAAAATAAGCTAAAAGTTTATTTTCATTATTTAAAATACCTATATGATTCATAATATAAAGGAATGGAAATAAAAACTCATCAGATCAAGAAACATAAAGTCATAAAACTCCTGGGAATCCAAAATAACTTGAGAAGTATAACAAAAATTATATTAATACATTCCCTCTGGAAATCATAGCTATCAAAAAGCTATATAAAAGGCCATGTTACAAATGTGTGGATTTTTAATCCATAGAACAGATGGCAGGTTTTCATTTTATTCAATTGCTTTACCAATGGATGAATCAAACATCCAGTAGAATTTTTATTTTTATTTCATTTGAACTTATAACTATAATTATATATAATGGAGTGCTAAGAACAGTTAGAATGTTTTTATAGGAACATAATAATAACAATGTAGGATTATTAATTCAAAGCTGCCATTTCTGGGAAAAGTCTAGAAATCAGTAGGTGGCAAGTAAAATATGAAACATTTTCTCAGAAACCATTGTCAGCTTTACGTATCAAAATATATGGATGCTCATGCAGAGTTGTTTTTGTTAATGATTAGTACTGGTGCATGTCGTTAGGTTAAAACAATGGATATATTGTACAGGGAAGAAAGGACATCTATAGAAGATCAGATTGCCAATTTTGATTTTTAGCCAAATTCAATTTCACTGGGTTGTTAATAACTTGATTGGAGGTAACTTTGTTTATTTCGGGAACCTGTGTATTTTATATGGTCACAAAATGGGTTAATGCATATATAGCTCAGACTGAAAAGTACACGATGCTGCAAATCTGAGGGATATATTTTCCATCTTGATTTAAATGTTTACTTGTACACAGCAGTATTTTATGAAGCCCCTGAACTTATGAACCCACGCCAGTCTACATGGTTGGTTTAACACGTGCCATGTTTGATTGTTCTTCTGAATGACCACTAATATTCTTTTGTGTTCATAATTCCCAATATTCTATTCTGAAATCCAGCATAACATTTCATTTCAATGTGCTGATTTAGTCCTCTAGGAAGGACAGAGACTATTAAATTTTCAAAGCTTCACAATGCTATTCCTGTATCTAATAGAAATAGCCAATTGAAAATAATCACTGTGGTTTCTCCAGGGACCCTAGCTGTGCTTTCTCTCACAGTGTCCATTTTCTGACACATAATTCAATCATCATTAATCTCAAGCTTATTAACTTTCTGTACCAGCCTTTAGGGGTGACTATTTTTATAAGAATACATTCTAAAAGTTCCTAAAGAAGCAGTGAGACACTGCCTCTTACTAACATCATACACCTGCTGCTGTTACGAATTACTTTGCTTCAATAAATGAACTTCAGATAACAAACTGTTTCTTTAAGTATAAAGAATAACCTTTTAAAATAATATGTATTTCAAGTTATGATTCTACTAACCTGAAAATACAATATTATTTTTTAATAAAATAAACACACTTACCTGCTTTTTTTAAGCAGAAAATATCAAGCATAATTTAGGTTTTCTTTTAACAATTAGAGTTATTTTTACAATCATCAGTTTTATGCTTGGCTTTAGTATGGTTGCTAGTTCATTTCTTACTATTATTTAGTTATTAAATAACAATTTAGTTTGTCAGTGAAGTGCTGAGCACATGAGAAGTTTTAAAAAAATTTTATGGAATTAACACACGAATTCTCAGATGAAGCCCTTACTAATGTAATGTGGACAGAGAAGTAAGATACCCAAGTGTTGAAAGTGTACATTCATTATATATCTAAGGTTGACTCAATGGTCTAGCCAGTAGACAAGTCACATGAATCTTTCAATACCAGGTATTTCAGTCGATCAGAACTTTATCCATTCACTGTCAAGTTCTCAGAGTTGTTAGATGTTGAATTTACCAAAGATTGATCACTGAATAAATCAGATGTTATTATCAATGAGAAATGACACGTGGAAATAATACATAGTGCTCTTGGGGAATACTATTATTAACAAGCATATAAAAAGTGAAAGTGAAAGTCGCTCAGTCGTGTTCAACTCTTTCTGACCCCATGGACAGTATAGTGAGTCCATGGAATTCTCCAGGCCAGAATACTGGAGTGGGTAGCCTTTCCCTTCTCCAGGGGATCTTCCCAACCCAGGGATCAAACCCAGGTCTCCCACATTGCAGGTGGATTCTTTACCAGCTGAGCCACAAGGGAAGCCCAAGAATACTGGAGTGGGTAGCCTAACCCTTCTCCAGCCGATCTTCCCGACCCAGGAATTGAACCTGGGTCTCCTGCATTGCAGGTGGATTCTTTACCGACTGAGCTATGCTTTGCCTTAAATGATTTTTATATTTAGTTATTGATTTAGCTATAAAGAAAACTCACACATCAACTTTACAATTTGCTGTCTTTCTGTATGTGGGGCCAGAATCAGTTGTACTCAATGGTACCCTGAGAGGATAATGTGGTATATAAGTTGAAACCTGTGATTAGTGAGCATCCTTTGGGAACTCTCTGGGTTTATTTATATATTCCCAAACTTTTTTTCATGTACTTGAAGACTATTCCCAGACGCTAGTGATGTAAACTTGATTAAGTGGGTGATAAATTAGAAAACAGTGACCAAAAACAAGTCAAAAAAAGCAATGTTTTAGATAATTATTTTTAGTAAGTATTTGTGTACTGAAGCAATATTCTTTTCATCTAGATTGTTGGAGTCCCTACAAAAATATAACTTAATTAGAACAATTATAGTTCTATATTTTTATTCATTCTCTTGTAGTTTTGGTATATTTATTCTTTAATAAAGTTTTTAAAGAATCAATTGATACTGAAGTACTAAAAATTGTTCTGAATTTTAACCTACAATGTTGATTTTGATAATCTTAATTTTCCTCATGATTTTTCTTGAAATTTCTCAATAAAATGGCAGATTACTTAGAAATGGTCATATCTATTTTGATATTTTTAATGCATCTCCAGTGAAATTCATTTTATGAACAGTAGGATAGACTTATTCTGTGGAGAATGATATAATCTCTAGTTCATGACTGTCTTGGATTCAGATGGCATCAGTCTAAAAATTGGAAAGCATTCTGCTTATAGAACCTGAAGTTGGGATCTTCAGCCCACATGGATCTGAGGATGTATTCTGCGGTTTTTAACAATCATTTCACTGTTCAATTTTAAAAAAATTGAGCTGCATTCTGTGTATGTATGATGAGTAGCAATGTTCTTATTAAGTCCTAAATTCAACAGCAAAAAATGAAGGTTGAGAAAAAAGCAGACTCAATTTTCTGCATTTTAAAGAATGTTGAAAATAACAGTGGCTTCAAGCTCTCTGATGGCTGGTTCCCACTACTCATTATTCCTGGTCTCTATCCCAACTCTAAACTGTTTTAAGCACAAGCCCGGCAAACCGGGAGAGCTGAAATGTATTTAAGTTGTGAATTATTGACCTAAAGAAGAAACTATGGATTTTCACTTCCTTGCCTTAAGAGTGAAGAAATGGTGTTTACCAAATCCATGAGAGAAGTCTCAAGAAATGCCACCACCAGAAATGAGAAGTCAACACTGGTATCTTCAACAACATTGCTATCTTACTACCCAGGTGAGTTGTTTTCTTATGCAGCATACTTGTTGATTTATGCATATCTGTTCAGAGGTAAGAGAACTAGATTATGGATATAAAGTGAATGTGATTTACTTAAAATTTCCTATAATTGTACACTTAACATGTATTTTTTCTGGAACCAGTTGGTTCAATATGATCTGTAATTCATCAAAACACAATAACTAAAAGTAAAATTTTATTAAAATATATAATAATTTCTTAGAAATGAGTCTCAGTGAGATTAAGTAATTTCAAAATATTAATGTATGCAGAGATGACTATGTCATATTTCTTAGTGTTAGAATATTTTTTATATTAGCATTAGAATGCAACAAGTTCACATCAATTCTATTTCTATTTCAAATTTTTATAGTTGTATGAATCAAAAATGGCTTTTATAAACATTTTGGTTGGAATGACATTATTTTTTAATATAAATATCTCTCAATTATTTGAATTCTTTTTATAAGTAAAAATAACATTATTATCAAAAATTGTTGTTAATAACCTATTTTCTCATAGCTCAATTAGGTCCTCCTTCGATTTTGTCAAAATCTAAACATTTGAAAAACACGGACCAAAAGGACTTATTACCTCATGGTCAAAATCATTTACTTTCTCCATTTCTGGGAAATATATTAGGAATACTAATTATATTCCTAACTATATCAGGAATCATATGAAATTGCTGTAATTATAGGTCAAAAGTGATTGAACACAGAAATTTCATACAATTTAACCTATATCTTAACCTTTCACTCCTCGTCACAGCCTTATGGATAGGTCCTGCTGATGTTCCATTTTAAAGACAAAAACTGAAGTAAGGAGATGTTAAGTCATTTGCTTAATTTTTCTTGGATAAAAAGCAATAAATTCAGAATGTGAATTCAGGTCATCTTACTCTGGTTTGTTCTGTTATCAACTGAATTAAAAGTTGCTCCTCAGTGTACTCAGAAATATTTGGAAAATAAAAGCATTCTCAATTTCAATACATACTTACCAATATAATATTTTTTGATAAAAGGTTTTTATCTTGCCATATGCTTTAAATAGACTTTAAAAAACTTTGGAGCTGCAGATTTAGCTAAACTTGATTACCAAGCAATTTAATTAGTAAAGTCAGTTCTCATTGTCAAAATAAAAAGCCACTATCATGGAAAGCCTAACTTTATTTTTCTAGTCAAATAAGTATGTCAATACTTATTTTGAAAAGTATTTCAAAACCACTGAGAAATAGAGTGTAGAACATGTAAGATAGCATCCTCTTAAGATTAATTCATACAATTTTATAATTCATAAAATAAATTTATAAAGCAATATACTATTTCTTATTACTTATTTTTAATAATGCAATGTATTACATAGCTCAGATCATAAGTAATTTATTTACCTAGAAATATTTCCTTGTTAAATCTATGTATACATGTATCAAACTCTGATGCTTGGTCATTTGAATAAATAAAGAATGTGTAAAACCAGAAGGAACTCTACTAATTTTACTAGCTATCATGATCAAACAAACTTATCTTGTATCTAAATGGAGAAACTTCTCTATAGCCAAAACTAACAAGTCTGGCTAGCATTTACTTTTACTTTTTATTAATAGAAGGTAGAAAATATAGTCATTTCATAAGATGAAATAAGAGGAGAATTAAATAATTAAATATCTCACAATATGACTTGACTTGATAAAGTAGATTTTAACTACTTTGAATAATACATACCAAATTGGAAAGAAAGCATAAAGATTTTGCCCATGAGTTTTATCCAGTGTATCTTGAAAATTTTGATAATCTCAAATAATATTCCAATTATGATAAATATTTCAATAATACATACCTAATCTGAAAGAAAGCATAAAGATTTTGCCCATGAGTTTTATCCAGTGTATCTTGAAAATTTTGGTAATCTCAAAAAATATTCCAATTATGTTAAACATATTCCAATTATGATCTACTTCATTAAGCTAGAGTGCTCCAACTCTTCAAAGTATTTTTTTCTTTTTTTAGCTAATGATGTTTCCCAAGGATGAGTCTTAAGACCAGCTGAAAAGAACTGCTTATATTTAAATACATGGGGAAAAAAAGCTATTTTCTTTTTTAAATGTTTCTTAACTATGTTATTTGCTTTGCTCTTCTGGAACTACCTCAAAAATTGATGCTTTCTTTGACAATATGAAAAGTTGGAAGAAATGAAATCTTTAAACAGCAATTATCAATACCGATGCCTTTTATTTTTTTTAATTTTATTTTATTTTTAAACTTTAAAATATTGTATTAGTTTTGCCCAACATCGAAATGAATCCGCCACAGGTATACCCGTGCTCCCCATCCTGAACCCTCCTCCCTCCTCCCTCCCTGTACCATCCCTCTGGGTCGTCCCAGTGCACCAGCCCCAAGCATCCAGCATCGTGCATCGAACCTGGACCGGCGACTCGTCTCATACGTGATATTACACGTTTCAATGCCATTCTCCCAAATCTCCCCACCCTCTCCCTCTGCCTTTTAAACACCAGTTTTTCACTTGTAACACGTTATTGAGCTGAGGCATATTAATGACGTAGGCATTAGTTTCTGCAAAAATTCCCCTGTCAGTAGTCACGTGTTAACAGAAATATCTGCAAGACCGAAAGAGACACACATCCTGAGGTGGTCTGTATTTCCTTGGCTATCCATTGATACTGATTTGTTCTCTTACACCAATATTTTGAAGTCACTTTCTTGGATGTCCAGAGAGATTTTTGAGAGGTGTGCCTTTCTTCTGTGAAGCAGGATAGAACAGATAGGGAGAGGAAAGTGGAAGCGAGGAAACTGCCTCGAAGTCTTTTCTACAGTCACCCTCAGCTATATCTGTCTCAGGAAAGAATACATTATTGCTCCATTATTCCTTTTAAAGTCTTGGCATTATAGTGGTTTGCATACTGAGGTTTAAAAACTGCTCCACAGATTATTAAGCCAGTGATTTAAGAAAACTAAAGCTCTCTTTTTGTACGCAATGAAGTCTAGAGTCTTCAATAACTGAAAAAATAGATAGATTTGCATGTATGTATACACACATTTTAGATCATCTGATTATTTTTTTTTCATCTGATAGACTATTTTGTCATCATGCAATTGTTTTGTACTTTCCATGTAAATTTGTGTTTCTGGTTTTACTAGACCAAGATATTACCAAATGAGACATATGTGCTGAGTAGAAATTTTAAACATGTGTTTAATATTTAATTATAGTATTTCTCAATCTAGGGTCCATAGACTCTTTGGGATCCACAGAAACATTCTCAACAATCTGCAGGGCCTCAGGTCTGAGAAATTTTGGTTAATGGACTGTCATTAAGAGCTCAGACCATCAGAGTCAATCTCAGATTGCAGCTCTCCCCCTTACCAGCTGTGGATCCTTGGGGAAGTTTCCTTTCTTCTCTGAATCTCAGTTTTCTCATCCGTAAAATGACAATGTAAAATGCTCATATCCTCTTAGGTTGAATTAATCAAGATAAATACTTCATTTACCCATAAAATCAATAAGTCAAAAATGCTATTTCAGAACAACAGAGACTTATTGTTTGGGTTCTGTGTATAATTAAGTCAAAGTAGTGCACACTGCTTCAGAAATATCTGTACTATTTTTGTTAGCCTTCAGGACCAAATTTTTGGTGTACATTTAAAGAATAAGAAACTTTATATTGCTAAAAATTAATCAGTCTGATAGCTAGCATAAAATTGTGGTTTTCTAATAGAAAATATATTCATTTTATAAGTGCAGATAAGTTGAGGGTTAACTGTAATTGAAATGAGTTTTAACTATCAATACAGCTTTTCATTAAATCAGACTCCCCAGAATTCCAAATTGTGCTTTTTCTACTGATAGGAAATTGTCTTAGCATAAAATATGGAGCTTGTGGGAGAGGAAAACATCAGTAATCATTAACAAAATCATTTCAATGTTTTGTGGGACAAAGGGAATATTTTGGCCCTGTGGTAAGCACTGTATAATTATAATTTAGACTTACATTTCTTATTGCAGAAATGCTGGAAACAAGCAACAAATAGATTTCCTAGCAATATCCAAATCAAAGCTACTCTTATTTAGACCAATTGGTGCATAATTAATGATACTTTAATATGCAGCAAGGTTGAGGATGTTGAGAGGAAAACATGAGACACACTGAATCTTTGGGATTTCCCTCACATCCTCTGTATTATTCGGGTTAGACTACCTACCAAAACAGACTATCCCTAAATCTCAATGTCCTAACACAATAGAGGTTTATTTCTCACTCACGTTCCATCTAACCTAGGAAATGGTACACTTCTAGGACATAGATTCCTGTCAGGCAGCTTTAGCATTTTCTAAGGTCTTAGAGTCTTCCACAGAACTTTTGCAGGCAGACAGCAGACGTAAGAAAAAATATCGAGAGTATCTCATCCAAGGGTTTGGGACCCACCTCAGATAGTATGCCTGCGTACATGCTAAGTCGCCTCAGTCGTGCCCAACTCTGCGACCCGAGGACTGTAGCCCACCAGGTTCCTCTGTCCATGGGATTCTGCAGGAAAGAATACTGGCGTGGGTTGCCGTGTCCTCCTCCAGGGGATCTTCCTGACCCAGGGATCGAACCCCATCTAGTACATCTCCTGTACTGGCAGACAGGCTCTTTACTGCTGGCACTACATGGAAAGCCCTTGGATAGTATCAGTTCAGTTCAGTCGCTCAGTCGTGTCCGACTCTTTGCGACCCCATGAATCGCAGCACGCCAGGCCTCCCTGTCCATCACCAACTCCTGAAGTTCACTGAGACTCAGGTCTGTCGAGTTAGTGATGCCATCCAGCCATCTGGCCCCCAATCCCTCCCAGCATCAGAGTCTTTTCCAATGAGTCAACTCTTCACATGAGATGGCCAAAGTACTGGAGTTTCAGCTTTAGCATCATTCCTTCCAAAGAAATCCCAGGGCTGATCTCCTTCAGAATGGACTGGTTGGATCTCCTTGCAGTCTATGGGACTCTCAAGAGTCTTCTCCAACACCACAGTTCAAAAGCATCAATTCTTCGGCACTCAGCCTTCTTCACAGTCCAACTCTCACATCCATACATGACCACTGGATAAACCATAGCCTTGACTAGACGGACCTTTGTTGGCAAAGTAATGTCTCTGCTTTTGAATATGCTATCTAGGTTGGTCATAACTTTCCTTCCAAGGAGTAAGCGTCTTTTAATTTCATGGCTGCAGTCACCATCTGCAGTGATTTTGGAGCCCCCAAAAATAAAGTCTGACACTGTTTCCACTGTTTCCCCATCTATTTCCCATGAAGTGGTGGGACCGGATGCCATGATCTTCATTTTCTGAATGTTGAGCTTTAAGCCAACTTTTTCACTCTCCTCTTTCACTTTCATCAATGGCACCCCACTCCAGTACTCCTGCCTGGAGAATCCCATGGATGGAGGAGCCTGGTGGGCTGCAGTCCATGGGGTCGCTAGGAGTCAGACACGACTGAGCGACTTCACTTTCACTTTTCACTTTCATGCATTGGAGGAGGAAATGGCAACCCACTCCAGTGTTCTTGCCTGGAGAATCCCAGGGACGGGGGAGCCTGGTGGGTTGCCATCTATGGGGTTGCACAGAGTCGGACACGACTGAAGCGGCTTAGCAACAGCAACAGAGGCTTTTGAGTTCCTCTTCACTTTCTGCCATAAGGGTGGTGTCATCTGCATATCTGAGGTTACTGATATTTCTCCCGGTAATCTTGATTCCAGCTTGTGCTTCCTCCAGTCCAGCGTTTCTCATGATGTATTCTGCATATAAGTTAGATAAGCAGGGTGACAATATACAGCCTTGACGTACTCCTTTTCCTATTTGGAACCAGTCTGCTGTTCCATGTCCAGTTCTAACTGTTGCTTCCTGACCTGCATACAGATTTCTCAAGAGGATAGTATACATCATTCAAAAAAAAGATGAGAACATTGATATTAGTCCCAACTGGATGGGCTCTGCTAATCCTCTATAGAAATTCAGGATTTGGTTTAAATTCAAAAATTCTTATTGATTTTTGTTTCTTTTACAGATGTTTCTGTTACATTCAGAAACTTTTTATTTAATCATAATTGATATTAATTCATTCATTTCTAACTCTGTGAGATTCTAAACAGCCTTGTATACATATGGATTTAATTCTATTGTAAAGAGATTACATCTGTTACAACAAGATCAGTTAAGTAATTGCCAGCTGGTTAAATATGAATGATTTAAAAATCTAATTTCCTAAAAAGAATCCACAAAGATTAAGTACAATTTTCCATAATACTCAAGTAAACAAGCATCAAAGCTCAAGGTTAATAATAAAAATGACAATCATAAAAGTAAAATCTCGTAAGAGATCTTCTTGCAAATAAATTACTATATTTATGACAGAAATTTGACATATTATATTTGACATAAATATGACATACTATGTTTAAGACATAAATCTTATGATGACAGGATCTAACAAGAAAGGAACAATACCCAAACCTTGCTAAGTTAAAGGTGTTTGAAGTATAGATATTCTTCATCATCTATTGTACTACTATTTACCAGATGTTAAAGCCTGGCCCATTGATTTGAATTTGCAAAATATTTGTATCAAGAACTTTAAGTTTAACTTTAATTCTCTCAATATTCTAGTCACTCAAGTTTGGAGGTGCCATTTACATTTATTTTAATTAATGTACATTAAAAATGTTAGAGATATAGATTTTTTTAAATCTCCACTCCTAAAAATATGTTTACTCTGAGAAAAACTGGGCAAACGCTGTTGGTTAAAAATGGTGATATTTGTTTATCAGCAGATGTAGATTTGCTGTGGTGGTTCAGTTCCTAAGTCATGTCAGACCATTTGTGACCCCATGGACTGCAGCACGCCAGGCTTCACTGTCCTTCAGTATCTCCTGGAGTTCACTCAAACTCATGTCCATTGAGATGGTGATGATATCCAACCATCTAATCCTCTGTCACCCCCTTCTTCTCCTTCCCTCAATCTTTTCCAGCATCAGAGTCTTTGAGTCAGGTGGCCAAAGTTTTGGAGCATCAGCTTCAACATCAGTCCATACAATGAATAGTTAGGGTTGATTTCCTTTAGGATTGACTGGTTTGATCTCCTTGAAGTCCAAATGACTCTCAAGAGTCTTTTCCAGCACCACATTTTGAAAGCATCAATTCTTTGGCACTCAGCATTTTTTATGGGCCAGCTTTCACATCCACACATGACTACTGGGAAAACCATAGCTTTGACTTTACAGACCATTGTCAACAAAGTGATGTCTCTGCTTTTTAATATGCTGTCTAGGTTTGTCATAGCTTTCCTTCCAAGGAGCAAGCGTCTTTTAATTTCATGGCTATAGTCACTGTCCAAAGTGATTTTGGAGCCCCCAAAAGTAAAATCTGTAACTGCTTCCACTTTCCCTCCTTCTATTTGGCTTCCCTTGTGGCTCAGTTGGTAAAGAATCAACCTGCAATGTGGGAGACCTGGATTTGATCCCTGGGTTTGGAAGATCCCTGGGAGAAGGGAATGGCTACCAGCTCCAGTATTCTGGTCTAGAGAATTCCATGGACTGTATAGTCCATGGGTCACAAAGAGATAAACATGAATGAGCAACTTTCATTATTTACCATGAAGTGATGGGATTGGATGCCATGATCTTAGTTTTTTTAGTGTTAAGTTTTAAGCTAGTTTCACTCTCCTCTTTCACCCACATCAAGGCGCTCTTTACTTCCTCTTCACTTTCTGCAATTAGAGTGGTATTATTTGCATATCTGAGGTTGTTGATATTTCACCCAGCCATCTTGGTTCCAGATGGTAGTTCATCCAGCCTCTCATTTTTCATAATGTAATCTGCATAAAAGTTAAATAAGCAGAGTGACAATATACAGACAGACTCCTTTCCCAATTTTGAACAATCTGTTGTTCCCATGTTCAGTTCTAACTGTTGCTTTTCCAGATTTCTCAGGAGACAGGTAAGGTGGTCTGGTATTCCCATCTCTTTAAGCATTTTCCACAGTTTGTTGTCATCCACGTGGTCAAAGGCTTTAGCATGGTCAATAAAGCAGAAGCAGATTTTTTTTCTGGAATTCCCTTGCTTTCTCTATGATCCAAAAAATGTTGCAAATTTGATCTCTGGGTCCTCTGCCTACACATGGTCCTGCAAGAGTTAGCTTATAGCTTCACTGATTTATGCAAACCCCTTTATCATGACAAAGCTGGGATCCAAGAAGGGGAGATGTAAGATATCTGGGGCTGAATTTCCAACTCTCAGCTTTCCCACAGTGAAATAACTCATGACCACATGACTCACTGTATGCTTTGGATCGTGTGGTCCATGACCCACTGTTTGTTTGGGTAAAGCATTTACTCATCCAAATACTAGGTGGACTACAATACTTTTACCTACATATTTTCAAACTTTAAAAAATGCAATAATTTTATCATGTCCATAAAACTGTGGAAAACCAAACTTTATACTCACATCAAAGGTGATCATATTTATTTCACTTTAAATATCAATACATGTGAGTCTACTTAGTAATCGAAGTTCTACAGCACTTAACAATATTTTTGTATTTACATTTTACTCTCTAACTCAAAACCTTTTCATTTCTGATTTGATTCTAGTCCAAGCTCTTCATGGCAAATGGATGGGGAAACAATGAAAACAGTGACAGACTTTATTTTCTTGGGCTCCAAAATCACTACAGATGGTTACTGCAGCCATGAAATTAAAAGACACTCCTTGAAAAAAAAAAAAATAAAAGACACTCCTTGGAAGAAAAGTTATGACCAACATAGACAGCATATTAAAAAGCAGAAATATTACTTTGCTGACAAAGGCCCGTCTAGTCAAAGCTATGGTTTTTCCAGTAGTCATGTATGGATGTGAGAGTTGGACTATAAAGAAAGCTGAATCCCAAAAAATTGGTGCTTTTGAACTGTGGTGTCAGAGAAGACTCTTGAGAGTCCCTTGCACTTCAAGGAGAACAACCAGTCAATCCTAAAGGAAATCAGTCCTGAATATTCATCGGAAGGACTGATGCTAAAGCTGAAACTCCAATACTTTGGTCACCTGACATGAAGAACTGACTCATTCGAAAAGACCCTGATGCTGGGAAAGATTGAAGGCAGGAGGAGAAAGGGATGACAGAGGTCAAGATGGTTGGATGGCATCACTGACTCAAAGGACATGAGTTTGAGCAAACTCTGGGAGTTGGTGATGGACAGGGAGGCCTGGCATCACAAAGAGTCAGACGTGACTGAGCAACTGAACTGACTGACTGACAAGCTCTTCTAATACTATGAGTTTAGTCTTTAGTAAGGTATTGATTTTTCAGATACCACTCTAATGGGAGAAGTTGAATAGGAAGTAAAGAGCCTTTTGATGAAGGTGAAAAAGCTGGCTTGAATATCAACATTCAAAAAACTAAAATCATGGCATCCAGTCCCATCATTTCATGGCAAATAGAAGTAGGAAAGGTGGAAGCAGTGACAGATTTTATTTTCTTGGGCTCCAATATCACTTCAGATAGTGACTTCATCAATGAAATTAAAAGACACTTGCTCCTTGGAAGCAAAGCTATGACAAACCTAGACAGCATATTAAAAAGCAGAGACATCACTTTACCAGCAAAGGTCCGGATAGTCAAAGCTATGGTTTCCCCAGTAATTATGTATGGATGTGAGAGTTGGACTATAAAGAAGGCTGAGCACCAAACAATTGATGCTTTTGAATTGTGGTTCTGGAGAAGACTCTTGGGAATCCCTTGGACTTCAAGGTGATCAAGCCAGTCAATCCTAAAAGAAATCAACCCCAAATATTCATTGGATGGACTGATGCTGAAGCTGAAGCTCCAATACTTTGACCACCTGAAGAGCTAACTCGTTGGAAAAGACCCTGATGCTGAGAAAGACTGAAGGCAAAAGGAGAAAGAGGAGGCAAAGGATAAGATGGTTAGATAGCATCATCCACTCAATGGACATGAATTTGAGCAAACTCTGGGAGATAGGGAAAGGCAGAAAAGCCTGGTATGCTGCAGTCCACAGGGTTGTAAAGTGTTGGACATGACTTAGGAACTGAACAACAACTATTTTTCTGAGGTTTAAATTCCTTGCCTATAAAATAGGGATAAACCTTTCATTTTAACAAGGTTTTGTAAAAAAAACTTAAATAACATGAGTGGTAAACTCTTTGTAAACACTATGGGCAAAGCTCAAGAGTGTCTTGCTTTTTCTTTTTTATCCATGGTCTTGAAGTTTTTTTGTCATTTTGATTTTTGACTTTTTATGTGGGTTTTTTTGTTTGTTTGTTTTTTGCCTTATCAATTCACTCACCCATTAACTCAGTTGGCAAATCAGATATGTTCTCCAAAAACACTTACTAAATATCTACTATGTAACAGTACCATGCTACATATCATGGATATCAAGGTAAGCTTGATCCTTACCCTTACAAGATGGAGTTTATTCTGGCAGAGGGTGGAGTGTGATGAGTGCTAAGACAGTGGAAGCAGAGGCATCTCCTGTACTTAGAGCTTCTTGGAAGAGGCAATGTATAAGGAGAGATCTTAAGGCTATGGAGGAATTATCTCAGAAAAAAAATGTCAGGCAAAACAAAATACTGTGTATTAGCAGAGAAGTATGAGAACCAGTCTTAAAGAAACTAAAAGTCCAGGGAACCACTTGGAGATGTAGTAAGAGATAAGGAAGGGGACCTAAAGAGAGGCGAGGTCATGGAGGGCCTTGTAAGTTAGGTTGAATAATTTTTAGTCTATTTGGATTGCAATGTTGTTGTTCTTCAGTCACCCAGTCATGTCCAACTCTTTGTGACACTATGGACAGCAGCACACCAGGCCTCCCTATCCCTCACCATCTCTCGAAGTTTGCCCAAGTTTATGTCCATTGCATCAGTGATGCCATCCAACAGTCTTATCCTCTGACACCCTCTTTTCCTTCTGCCCTCAATCTTTCCCAGCATCAGGGACTTTTCCAATGAGTTGGCTGTACGCATCAAGTGACCAAAATACTGGAGCTTCAGCTTCAGCATCAGTCCTTACAATGAATATTCAGGGTTGATCTCCCTTAAGATTGACTGGTCTTATCTTCTTGATGTCCATCCAAGGAGTGGAATAGGCAAATCAAAACATTTTTCCAGTTCCTCTTCTGTCTCTGACCTGCATATCTTGGGTCATAATTTAGCTTTCTCTGGTAGTTCAGACAGTAAAGAACCTGCCTGCAATGCAGGAGACCTAGTTTCGATCTCTGGGTCAGGAAGATCCCTTGGAGAAGGGAATAGCAACCCACTTCAGTATTCTTGCCTAGAGAATCCCACGGACAGAGGAGCCTGTTGGGCTACAGTCCACAGGGTCACAAAGAGTCGGCACACTGAGTGACTAACACTTTTGCTTTTGCTTTAGCATAAAGTCCTCTGCGAGTTTTCTCAGGATACAGTCATGTGTCTGTTGTCACTGCCATAGCATTCAAAAAACTAAGATCATGGCATCCGATCCCATCACATCATGGCAAATAGATGGGGAAACAATGAAAACAGTGACAGACTTTATTTTCTTCGGCTCTAAAAATCACTGCAGATGGTGACTTCAGCCATGAAATTAAAAGACTCTTGCTCCTAGGAAGAAAATCTATGACAAACTTAGACAGCATATTTAAAAGCAGAGACATCACTTTGCTGACAAATGTCCATATAGTCCAAGCTATGAATTTGAGCAAGCTCCAGGAGTTGGTGATGGCCAGGGAAGCCTGGCATGTGGCAGTCCATGTGGTAGCAGATCGGACACAACTGAGCGACTGAACTGAACCGATTTATTCTGCACACTTAAACATTATATCCTGTTGGGTACAGTTTTCCTTCCTGATTCACGTTATTGGCCTCTTATCACAGCAGATACCATTTTCACATTGACCCTGGGGCTATCTGAAACTTAATGCTTTTACTTGAAGCTTCTGGACCATTCCACCTATCAGTCTCTTTTCTTAGCAGCCCAGGAACATCCATTTCTCCTTTCTTCAAGGTAATTAATAAAGTATAATGGGGAGTATAACCCTTCAGGAAACTACACTACCACACACACAGAGGTACATGCACACATATTTAACAAAATTTCAATTTCCTGTGATTTTATAGATAAATTCCATATAATTTTAAGTGGCTTAAAAGGCACTAATATTAGGTTGCTGCAAAAGTAATTGAAGTTTTTGCATTGTTGAACTTTGCCATTTGATACTAGAATACATGCTTAAGTGAATGTGGTTATGTTATTTTAATGTATATTTCTTGCTTTATTTTTTTTCCAAATCACTTATTTCTTGATGTTTATTTTATGTTTATTTTAAACTAGGGAAATGACGTTAGATAAAAAGCATATTTGAGCGATTTTCTTATTTGAGTTCAAAATGGGTCATAAAGCAGTGGAGGCAACTGGCAACATCAGCAATGCATTTGGCCCAGGAACTGCTAATGAACATACAGTGCAGTGGTCATTCAAGAAGTTTTGCAAAGGAGATGAGAGCCTTGGAGATGAAGAGCATAGTGGCATGAAAAAGCTGGATAAGTGGGTGCCACATGAGCTGACCACAAATAAAATAACTCATTGTTTTGAAGTGTTGTCTTCTCTTACTCTACACAACAACAATGAGCCATTTCTTTATTGGGTTGTGATTTTGATGAAAAGTGTATTTTATATGACAACCAGTGATGACCAGGGTCAGTGGTTGGACTGAGAAGAAGCTCCAAGGCATTTCCCAGAGCCAAAGTTAGTCACTCAATTGTGTATGACTCTTTGTGTCTCCATGGACAATAGCCCACCAGGATCTTCTGTCCATGGGATTCTCCAGGCAAGAATACTGGAGGGGTTGCCATTTACTCCTCCAAGGCAATCTTCCCAACCCAAGGATCTAACCCAGGTCCCCTGCATTGCAGGCAGATTCTTTATCATCTGAGCCACCAGGAAAGCCCAGACTTGCACCAAATAAAGGTCATGATCACTGTTTGGTGGCCTGCTGCTGGTCTGATCCACTACAGCTTTCTGAATCCTGACAAAATAATTACATTTGAGAAGTATGCTCAGCAAATCAATGAGATGCATAGAAAATTGCAATGCCTGCAGCCGGTACCGGTCAACAGAAAGGGCCAAATTCTTCTCCACAACAACACCCTACAGTAAGTTGCACAACCAAAAGGTGAAGCAATTGGGCTAGGAAATTCCTAGCAACCCATATTCACTCATTCACATGACCTCTCACCAACGGACTACTGCTCCTTCAGGCATTTCAACAACTTTTGGCAGCAAAAAGTCTTCCACAATCAGCAGGATTCAGAAAGTACTTTCCAAGAGTTTGCTGAATCCTGAGGCATGGATTTTTATGCTACAGGAATAAACAGACTTATTTGTTGTTGGCAAAAATGTGTTGCTTTTACAACTCCTATTTGTTTAATAAAGATGCATTTGAGCCTAGTTATATTTTATGTCTTTTTTTTTTTTTGAGGCTAATTGCTTTACAATATTGCATTGGTTTTGCCATACATCAACATGAATCCACCACGGGTGTACACGTGTTCCCAATCCTGAACCCCCCTCCCATCTCCCTCCCCAGTTATGATGATTTAAAACTCATGGTTCAAAACTGCAATTACATTTGCACTGACCTAATACGATCTTATAAATCCTGGCCACATCTTCACTCGACAATTAGTAACAACCTCTGTGTTACAGCGAGTACACAGGGGGAAAGTACAACAAGGCTCAAGTGTGTTCCAGACAGAGATTACAACACATGAAAATGGCCAGAGGTGAAGATGAGAAAAGCATAGGCCTACCCGAATCTCTGAAAAAATTACAGCCATTTTTATAAGCTTTTTCTTCTGTCTGGAACACTCTGGCACCTTATTTCCTGCTCAACCTGTCTGTCCCTGCATTTCTAGCTTAAAAATCATCTCGTTCAAGCAGACTTCTCTGGCTTACCTCCTTCCCCAACTTTTTTCATGAATTATCAAGTGCTTCCATACTCCCACAGCCCTTTTCTTGTAATTGATTATTTTAATTTATTCTTATTAAACTATAAATTCATGACAACAAGAATCTTGCTCCTGTGATATTCCAAGTAGCCAACAGAATGCCTGACATATAGCTGATAACTAAAAAATATATATATTGAATGAATGAATGAAAGAACTATCTGTTTAGTGCCAATTATGAGTTAAGCATTTTACCAACTGCTTTATCTACACTCTTACTTAAGCTCCCCAGTATTGTTGCCATTTTACACATGAGGAAACTGAGTCTTAGAATAAGAAAGTGAAAGTTGCTCAATCATGTCCGACTCTCTCCAGGCCAAAATACTGGAATGGATAGCCATTCCGTTCTCCAGGGGATCTTCTCAACCCAGGGATCGAACCCAGGTTTCCCACATTGCAGGTGGATTCTTATTAGAATAAGAGACTTGTTTCAGATCATACAGCTAGTAAGCAACAGAGTAAGGACTGAAAGCAAGGACTATCTTACTCAAGAAACTGAACTTTCATCCACTCAATTATAACAGTTTTCCCCTTATTTCCTGTTATGTGTGCTTTGTGCTTCAGTCACTTAGTTGTGTCCAACTCTTTGAGACACCATGGACTATAGCCTGCCAGGCTCCTCTATCCATGGAATTTTCAAGGCAAAAATCCTGGAGTGGGTAGCCATTCCCTTCTCCAGCGGATCTTCCGGACCAAGGGATCAAACCTGCATCACTTGCGTCTCCTGCATCAGCAAGCAGATTCTTTACCACTAGTGCTACCTATTAAGCTTCTCGGTTCTTTTTCTTAATAAGAGCACAGGTTACAGCTAAGTTTAGAGTTAAAAGAGTTATGCTTCTTTTCTCTTAATAAATCTGTTTTGACTGCATATCAATGGTATTATTATTTTTAAATGTTTTTTAACCTATGTTCCATTTCCAAAGAGAAATCTGAAGTGGGTTGCGTTCTTTCCTTGGCAAGCTTTTCTGATTGTTATCTTTCTAACTGGAACTGATTAAGCATATTTTTGTGAAACAGAGCAATATTGCCTGCAAACCCCAAATCTCTTAGATCTAGATCTGGCACAAAAATCCTGATCAAATTGCCAAAAGTAAAACTGCAGCAAGTTCAGTTAAATATTCACAGGATTATTTATTTTAAATTGATTTAAAAGTGTACTGCAATAAGTCACTTAAATGTTGCTTTCTAATAATATTTGTGGAGAAACGAGTCAACTTTGGGGTTATCATAACAATCACGAAAATATTTGGTTACCATTCAGTTATATACACCATAACTAAAATCCCTAGGATAGATTTAATTTAGTTTTTACAGTAACCATCTTTACTCTGCTCTACATAGGTATTTTGATTTTCATAGAAATTTAAGAATTTTGTTACATATGTTAATTATAACTTGATTATAATTGTTTGGTCTATCTAATTACCACAAATGCACTTACAGTGTGAAGGCTCAAATTTGTTTTGCTTCTATAGAGTCTAATAGAGTGCTACTACACGTAGCATTGTTTGACTCAATGGGCACTGCCCATGAAGTAAGTAACAAACAATACAGAGCAAAAGTTAGTCACTTTTCTATTATTGCTTACCTAATTCTGAAAAGAAGAAATGTGTATGTTTAAGAAAACTGTGTTTTCTGAGTTAAACTTTTAATTCAAATATTGATTGTGGTCTAAGTGTCATTCAAAACAGTATTGTTCAATGACAAAATAAAGGTTTAGTTCAGTTCTTAGTGCATCTGATCTCTTAAATTATAAATTACAAAGGAGGCATCTACTTAACTGAGTCTCTGCCTCTTCTGTACTTGTTTATACAAAGTGACTCCTGTTTGTTTTCAGTGTTTTCTCATCACAGAGAACATACATCAAAAAGCATGGTCTTGATAATGTTGTCTGTGATTGTGGTTTCAGTCTGTCTGCCCTCTGATGCCCTCTCTCAGTGCCTACCATCTTACTTGGGTTTCTCTTACCTTAGACGTGGGGTATCTCTTCTGACTTTATTTTTCTGGGCTCCAAAATCACTGCAGATGGTGATTGCAGCCATGAAATTAAAAGACGTTTACTCCTTGGAAGGAAAGTTATGACCAACCTAGATAGCATATTCAAAAGCAGAGACATTACTTTGCCAACAAAGGTCCATCTAGTCAAGGCTATAGTTTTCCCAGTGGTCATGTATCGATGTGAGAGTTGGACTGTGAAGAAAGCTAAACACCGAAGAATTGATGCTTTTGAACTGTGGTGTTGGAGAAGACTCTTGAGAGTCCCTTGGACTGCAAGGAGATCCAATCAGTCTATTTTAAAGGAGATCAGTCCTGGGTGTCCTTTGGAAGGACTGGTGCTAAAGCTGAAATTCCAATACTTTGGCCACCAGATGTGAAGAGATGACTCATTTGAGAAGACCCTGATGCTGGGAAAGATTGAGGGCAGGAGGAGAAGGGGATGACAGAGGATGAGATGGTTGGATGGCATCACCGACTCAATGGACATGGGTTTGGGTGGACTCCGGAAGTTGGTGATGGATAGGGAGGCCAGGCGTGCTGCAATTCATGGGGTTGCAAAGAGTCAGACACGACTGAGTGACTGAACTGAACTGAACTGATAATGTTGAGGAAAATGTTTTTGAGGAAAGAGGTGAGGAATATCTTTAAAATCACTGATCTTTTGTCTAGGTTAGTAGGCTAAGACTTTTGTTAAGCAGGCTGGATATCCTGGGTCTAGAATAGCCATTAAGTGTACTCCAATTTGGAAAATGACTGTCAGTTATGACAGTGAATGAATAAGGGGTAGGGGGCATTTGGCATTATTTAACACCATTAATATTATATACTTTGGGAGGGCGGTGCTAATGCACTCAACTTTTCTTGAGTCTCAGGAAGTCTAGAATGGAGTTTGAGATGTTGAAGGCTTGGGGGTTTGTTTGTTTAGGTTTTTAAATTTGTTTTTGCAAGTGAGGAGAATAAAATTTCTTTATAGCTCTCTAATATGGACAAGACAAGAGAATCAGCAAAAGGCTGAGAATGGTTGAAGAATTAAATGCCTGTCTATACAACAGGTAAAACTGGAATACAGAGTCTAGGAGAAAGAGCTTCCTAAACTTGAGTCAGGGTGGGACTCAGTATTAAAATTTTATGAAATACAAACATCATAGATAAAAGGAGACAGTATCCCACTAGCAAACCCCAAGCCACCTCTTTGAAGGCCTTTTGTCATAGACGTAAGGACCAGAATGTGTGTGTGTGCTCAGTCGTGTCCAGCTCTTCACGACTCCATGGACTGTAGCCTGAAAGGCTTCTCAGTCCATGGGATTTTCCAGGCAAGAATAGTGGAGTGGTTGCCTTCCCGCATCTTCATGACCCAGGAATTTAACCCATGTCTCCTTCATTGGCAAGTGGATTCTTCACCACTGAGCCACCTGGGAAGCCCCAAGGACCAGAATAGGAGGCTCCAAATCCCAAAACTTTATAAGCATAAATCAGACACACTTCTATTTTTAAAATCCATCCAGCAGCTCTCAACCACATTTAGATTAAAAATCTAAATTCTTTTCTGTATTCTATAAGGTCCTTTATGATCTAACTCCTCCTGTCTCTAAACAGCATCTCTCCATCCTTTAACATGCTCCAGCATCATCTGTTAACTTTCAAACTCCCATATTCATCAGGCTTGTTCCACCCATGGAGACCCTGCAGGAGTTCTTTCTTTTCTTTTATCGTCCCCCAGATAGTCATATTGGCAATTCCTCCCTATAGATCAGGTCTTCATTTAAATATCACCTCCTAAAAGAATTCACTCACTTGCCTTTTCAGTTCAGTTCAGTCTCTTAGTCGTGTCCGACTTTTTGCGACCCATGAACCGCAGCATGCCTGGCCTCCCCATCCATCACCAACTCCCAGAGTTCACCCAAACTCATGTCCATTGAGTCGGTGATGCCATCCAACCATCTCATCCTTTGTCGTCCCCTTCTCTACTTGCCCTCAATCTTTCCCAGCATCATGGTGTATTTATGTATTTATGCATTGTGTTATAGTACATGCTAGGTTATTATTTTCTATATCTGATCACTAGAATGTAAACACTATGAGATATAACAAAAAGTGTCTGTTTTCCATATACTCCTGACATAAATTGATATTCAATAGCTCTCTGCTAAAAGGACTGAAAGATTATTGTTGAACCACGAAAGACCCTGGGATTCTTTGCCTCTGGAGGAGAAGAATTCAATCCAGTGCCAGTGACGAGGCTTGATTGCTCAGAGCTTTTGTGTCATAGAGTTTTATTAAAGTATAAAAGAGATAGAGAAAGCGTCTGACATAGACATCAGAAGGGGACAGAAAGAGTGCTAGTCTTTAGCTGGATGTTGTAGAGCTACTAGCAAACTATTAATTATGGAAAGGAGATGTCTCAAAACTCAGAGTGACACCAGGCCCCTCACCCACAGCATGCATTTTGAGATAACATTGGCATCAGGTGAGTCATTCCAGGCAATAAAACCATTGGCATGAATCTTGAAGAGAGGCAGGTTTCCAAGTAAATATAAAGTTTCATTAACATATATTAGGAGAACAATGATAGGAGTAAAACATACTGGTTTGTTGAGCCCTTATCAGTTCTGAGTCTTCAGTGGAAACAACCTGAAGAAAGACAGAGTCTAGGGTAAATACAAAGTTCATTAACATGGCTTAAGAAAAACATTTCCATAAGAAAAACACATTGGTTAGCTCAAGGTTTGAGAAAAGTTAAGTTCAGGTGGAGTCAGGTGTCATCCTGGCAACACAGAATTTTAACCAAAACCTCTTTTTAAATTTTTATAGAGAAGGGGAAAAATCTAACACTTGTTTGTTTCCTCCTGCCACTTAAGAGAGAGAGAAAAAACGTCTGACACTTGCAGCCTATTTCCTCCTTTTGGAGACCCCTGGCCTTCCTGTCTGTTTCCCTCTCAAGACTACCTGAATAAATGAGTTAGATAGTTAGAATAGGAAAAAGGAGTCCAAAATGGTTCTGGCTAAAAGACAAAGAAGGGAAAAGCCCACAAAAAAATAGAACAAAGGAAGGTCCTAGGACCAGAGTGAGGACCTCAGGTAAAATAAACAGCCCTCCTGGCTAGCCCAATTTACATAGGGCAGGCCCAGAGGAGAGGAGACAAATGTATAAAAGGAGGAAGCCTAGAAGGATTGGGGGATTCTCTTCTGTTTGTGTCTTTTGGATCTACCTGCCATCACGCCTCTAGGATGTATTTTCCTTTCTAAATAAAACTGAGCTTAATATGGGGCTGTAACACTTGTCCGTCCGTCGCTTCAAATTTTTGCTGTGACGAGACAGAACCGAGGAAATTACAAACTCCCCTGACATCTATGGTGCCATGACTCGGATTTAACCTGGCTAAAACAACCTCAGCTTGGCCCCCACAGGGCAGAGGCCAAGCACAGTGGAAGCCCAACACAGTGAAAGCTCCCACGGTAAAAGCAGAATGCAAAGAAAACCCAGCTCCAGGGAAGTATCAAGAAGCCCAGCGTGCTGGAAGCCGGACAGCAAAAACAAACTTGGCAGAAAGCTCACATGGCTCAGTCTCAGATTCCAGAAGACCTCTGGTTAAGGTAGGAGGTCCTTGCTCTGATGGCTGGAAGGACATATGGCTAACAAAATCTTAATTCCTTTACAACCTTGTGTCTCTTGTTTCCTCACAGAACCCGCCCCCCAACCCCCCACCATGAACAGGTGAGCAACACTGGGTGCAATTGAGGGACTCTGGCAGGGGTTACTCCTCAGTGTGTCCCAAAGGCTCCACTATCTGGTGGGCCCCAGGAGCTGTTGCCCAAGAGGGTAGGGGCCCTTCTGTCCTTACTTTTCTTTATGCCAAGGATCAAGCCAATGAAAACTGTGAGCACAGGTCAGGTATATAGCAGATTTTCTGGCAGGTTATGAAGGGGATTCCTCGGCACGTTTTTCCCACTGTGTTTTTCCTTCCATCCTTCAGCTCCTCTCTCCTGGGACTTGAGCCCAACCAAAACCCACCGTGCCTGGCCTCAGGACCTAATGAAGCTCAGGCTCTGATGTCTCATTGCAAAAATTCAGTGAGAGACACAGCACAGGTAAGAGGTGGATTTGTTTGGATTCAGAGAGAAACACACCCCGCAGGATGTGGGCCATTGCAGGAGGAGAGGGCTTCAGTGTTGGAATGTGGTGTGATTTCCAAGCTGGGTGATCTCATATGCTAATGAGTGGGAGGATCATTCCAACAATAAGGGAACCACTCACTCCTTGGAACTGTCCTGTCACCTCTGGGTGTAGCTTGCAGATTGAGGATCAATGCTTAGTTGAATTTGACTTGTCATCTTGGACCCATTTTATTTTAATCCATTTACGTTATGCCCTTGTGCTATGTCATTCTTTCAAAAGTTGTGCCCTGCTCCCTTCCCTCCTGTTTCATGCTCTTTTCCTGAGCCGTGTCTGGGCCCACAATATTGCCTCTACAATCTTCTGGAGGAACAAACAGAAAATAGCTGGCCCTTGGGAGGAAAATACTGTATAATATCCAGTCTCTCTAGATATTCAGGCTTTCATCTTCCGTGTTTCCTACAACATGTGCAACAACAGCATCTCTCATTGAACCCGCTAGGATGGGTGACAGGTACGCCTGTTAAAAGTCCATCTGTTGGCATCCCTTCAAGGGCAACTGGGCTTCCAGGGATAATGTTTGCCACTTTGGGAGTTAACCCTGCAGGCCATTTGGGCCCACTTACTACACTTCTCCTAAGAGTTACAAAAATACCCCTGGATCAAATCTCCACTCCACTTTTATGGAACATCTGGTCTGTTGCCTCTTATCAGTTTGTTCTTAAGCCACGTACTAACTCCTACAACTAGGACCCTGCCCACTTGTAGGCAACATCACTCCACCCCACTTATTATTATTAAAATACTCTTAATGCCCTTAACGGGACCAGATAGCCCACTCCTTTGTCATTACTTCTGTTATTACCTAGAGTGGGTCTTTGACAATGTTTACCATTGGAGACACCCTAACCTGCTCTTATGGAGGATTAGGGGAGGAAACTGGTGACTTACATTCCCTCAGAGCAATAAGAGGATAAGGCTTATGGCTATTTCTCCAGGTTCCCAGTCTCAGGGACAGGCTTGGGTTGCTTTACATCATGGTATCTATTCCTATCCGTGGTGGACAAGCCAGCAATAAGTTAAGATTACAACCCCTTAATCTTACCCAGTACTAGTCACATTGGAGACTTCGGGGATGCCCAACTCCAGCCTGGGAATCCCAGGAGGTCGACCTGCCTTGACCTGCCTAGGGATCTGGTCTTCAAAAGGTTGTCATACCTCAACCTGCTCAGGGATCTGCCAGTCCAGGGGTCCCAGGAGGTCAACATGCTTCGACCTGCCTGGGGATTCGATCTCCAATAGGCTGTCATGCCTCAGTTTGCCTAGTGATCTGCACCCTGACCTGGGGATGCCTGGTTCTCAGGTTGTAACAGTACTGGGTAGGATAAGCTTCAAAAAGACTTACCCCTAAGGAAGTCCACCCATGGAAATTGAAGGAGGCCTATTAGTTTTTTCTTTTCCTCCCTGTCATCACTGTCTTTCAGAGGGGAAATAACCAATCTACTTCTTGACAGATGGCCTTGAGATGCATCCTTAATAACTGGAAGCTGATTGATCCTCTGTCTCTAAGGGTGGTGGTGGTGGTTTACTCACTAAGTTGTGTCCGACTCTTGTGACCCCATGGATGGTAGCCCATCAGGCTCCTCTGTCCATGGGATTTTCCATGCAAGAATACTGGAGTTGGTTGCCATTTCCTTCTCCAGGGGATCTTCCTGACCCAAGAATAGAACCCAGGTCTCCTGCATTGCAGGCAGATTCTAAGGAGATTCTATCTCTAAGGAGAAGTTCCTTAAAATTCTTTTGTGCCACTGAGTGGCTACGGTATCCTCTGGGGGACAAGGAACACTGGCCTGAGGATGGGAGCTTAAATTACAAAACCATCCTGTAGCTAGACTTATTCTGTAAAAGACAAGGGAAATGCACAGAGATCCCCTATGTCCAAATTTTCTTCCAACTAAGAGACATGGCGGCTTCCCTGGTAACTCAGAGGGTAAAGTGTCTGCCTGCAATGCAGGAGACCCGGGTTCAATCCCTGGGTCGGGAAGATCCCCTGGAGAAGGAAATGGCAACCCACTCTAGTACTCTTGCTTGGAAAATTACATGGACAGAGGAGCCTTGTAAGCTACAGTCCATGGGGTTGCAAAGAGTCGGACACTACTGAGCAACTTCACTTCACTTCAAGAGACATGAAGGAACTCTGTCTTAACTTATGGGATTGTTGTATGCCCTAAAAGTGAGCATGCTAGGCAAATGGTGTTAGACACAGACAACCAAGAGAAGGAGCTTGTGGCCCCCAAGTTACCTGGTGCTTCTTTCTTGTATCCAAACATCCCCCCCCATATCTGGGAGCACCCCCTCCACAAAAGCCAACTCGAGTATGTCCCTTAGTCGGAACTGGAGCAGAAATCAGACCAACCCAGGTCTGTAAGCCCTTCTCCCTCTTAGAACTAAGACAGATCAAACAAGACCTGGGAAGCTATACACATGACCCAGGCAAATATATAGATACATTCCAACACATTACCTTGGCCTTTGACTTGATGTGGAAGGACATCATGGTCATATTTAGTCAAACTTTATCTGACACTGAGCATGCTAAGATCTTAAAGGAAGCCCAAAGGTATGCTATGGGGCTTCACACATCAAGTGATAAATGCCCAGTAGGGGAATGTGGTCTCCTCCTCAGATGCTAATTGGAATTATAATGGCCCTGAGCACATCTGGGAAAGTGATCATTTTCTGATCTGTATAAAGGTAGGACTGAAAGCAGCCCAGCAAAAAGTAATCAGCTATGCCCAGGTCTCAGCAAAAACTCAGGAGCCCAATGAGAACACCATTGCCTTTCTGGAAAGGCTAAAAGAAGCCCTCCAAAAGTTTACCAATCTGGACTTGGACTATTATGAGGAACAAGTGATTTTAAAGGACAAATTCCTGTCCCAATGTGCATCAGACATCAGGATAAAGCTACAACAGCTACAGCAGCAGAACCCTGCTGCCTCTTTAGATGAGATGGTCCAGACAGCCACCAATACCTTTTGTAACAGAGAACAGGAGAGGGAGGCCAAGGCCCAGGAAAGGGAGAAAAGGAAAGAGATAAGGCATGCCCAGACACTGGCTGCCCTCCAGGGAAGCCCTACAGCACAACCGTTGAAGGACAAGGCATGAGGCAAATGCCTAATCTGTAGACAGGCAGGACAATGGGCCAAAGAGTGTCCAAACCAAAACAAGTCTCCTAAAATGATGCTGCAAATGTCATCAGTTGGGACACTGGGCGGCATTGTGCCCTCAGGACCCAACAGCCTCAAGGTCAAGCGCCAAGACTTCCCTTGTGATGGTTCAACAAGACCTTGGCTAAAGCAGCCGCTCCAGCCAGCCTGCCTGGCACAGAGAACCATCATGGGGCTGGAGCCAAGGGTACAACTGCATGTGGCAGGTAGGTCTGAGAATTTCTTGGTTGACACAGGGGCTACCTACTGTGTCCTGACCTCCTACTCCGAAGCCTTCTCTTCCCAAACCTGTACTATTTTGGGTGCTACAGAAAAAAAAAAAAAAAATTACAAAAATATTCACCTGAGCACTTCTTTGTTGCTGGTGTGGACAAATATTTTCCCACCAGTTTCTGGTGGTCCCTATTATTGGGTCCTATTATTGGTCCCTTATTGGGAAAAGATCTTTCCCTGCCTTCAAGTCTTGCAGATATTGCAGTCCTGATAGAAGATGCTTTAAAACTCTCTCTTGGGGGCAAACTGACTATTTTTCCCAGCCAGCAAGTGAAACAACTCCTGAATGGGAGAAGCCATTTATGGATGTCTGATCAAAGGACACTCAGATATGTAGTAGTCTCCAATTTTGAGACCATAGAGGCTAAACCTTTGCCACCAGGTACTTCAGCCCAATTAGCTGAGCTCATAGCCCTGACTCAAGCTTTAGAGCTGGGAAAAGGAAAAAAAATAGCCATTTATAATGACTCCAAGTATCCTTTCTGGTGCTACCTACACATGCCACTATTTAGAAAGAAAGAGGCCACCTGACCACCCGAGGGTCCCCAATCAAATATGGTGATTGAATCTTTAGGCTCTTGGAGGCAGTCCATCTGCCCACTGAGGTCTCAGTCTCCCACTGTAAAGGACACCAAAAAGGGAACACAGAAGTGGCATAAGGGAACCAAGAAGCTGATCAGGCAGCTAAGAGAGCAACATTACAGAACAATGACCTAATAGGTGTTGCTACCTTAGTTTCACAGACTAATTTGCCAGATACTCCTTCATATACTGAAGGTGAAACTCTTAATGCTAGGAGTGAGGGCTTTCAAGAAGATCATATGGGGTGGTTCCAAAAGGAGGGACGCCGTTTTCTGTCTGGAAACTTCCAGTGGAAGTTGGTTAACTCCTTACATGCCACCACTCATTTAGGGGAAAAGGCCCTCCAAAGATTACTAGAAAGGTCCTTCAGAGGAACAGGCCTCCAAACCACTATAAGGCAAGTGGTCTACTCTTGTCCCACTTGCCAGTCAAACAAATGCCCAAGGAGCTCGAAGACCCCAGCTGGCCCAACCCGTACAACAGTGTGGGACCTACCCAGAAGAGGACTGGCGATGGACTTCACCCAGATGCCAGTTTCTCAAGGGTATAAATACCTATTAGTCATGACAGATACATTCACAGGATGGATTGAAGGCTTTTCCACCCAGACTGAGAAGGCTGAAGAAATGGTAAAAAAAAAAAAAAAAAAAAAAAGCTCCATGAAATCATTCTGAGATTTGGTCTGCCCAGATCATTACAAAGTGACAATGGGACATCATTTATTTCTAAGGTCACCCAAGGGGTCTCTAAAGCACTGGGCATTACTTACTATCTCCATTGTGCCTGGAGGCCTCAGTCTTCAGGAAAAAGTAGAAAGAGCCAACCAATTCTTAAAATCAGAGATAAAAAAATAACCCAGGAGATCTCCTTGGGATGGAATGAGGCTTTACCAATAGCTCTCTTCCACACCCATATTGCCCCTAAGGAACAGGTTGGTCTTAGTCCTTATGAGATGCTATATGGGAGACCTTTTATTTATGTCAATGACCTCTTCCTAGATCAGAGGCTCAGACCCTCCAGTCTTATACTATGACCACTAGGCAATTCCAACAGGATATACGCTTGTGGAATGTCAACCAGGACCCAAAAGATTCTAAAGAGCCAGCACTATATGCTCCATGGATTCAAATCCTAATTAAAGTCTGGAAAGATGGATCCCCGAAGGCTCAACTCCAGCCCCCATGGATGGGCCCTTACCCTGTATATCTTTCTACCCCCACAGCAGTCACAGTTCCAGGACACAACTCCTGGATTCACTACTTATGAGTCAAACCATGGAAGAAAACAGAAGAGGACACTCAATCCACCTGTGAGCCCCTGGGAGGTCTCAGATACCTATTCAGAACTACAAATGAGTGCCATTCCAATGAACACCCCCAAAATCAAGTTTCTGGGGATAAGATTTCTCATGATAGAGCTAAAGAGCCAATGCAGCTTGGGAGGGGTTGTACTCCAAAATAGAGAGTAGATAGATCTCCTGATCCCTGAACAAGGAGGGACTTGAGCCATCTTGAATGAGACGTATTGTTTTTAGGTAAATATCTCCAGCTAAGTTAAAGAAAGTCTACAGTTCAGTTCAGTCACTCAATCATGTCCGACTCTTTGCCACCCCATGGACTGCAGCACGCCAGGCCTCCCTGTCCGTTGCCAACTCCCGGAGCTTACTCAAACTCATGTCCATCGAATCAGTGATGCCATCCAACTGTCTCATCCTCTGTTGTCCCCTTCTCCTCCTGCCTTCAATCTTTCCCAGCATCAAGGTCTTTTCAAATGAGTCAGTTCTTTGCATCAGGTGGCAAAAGTGTTGGAGTTTCAGGCTTCAATTAAAACATTATAGATCCTACAGTACCTCAAAGAATGAGCTGGAGAGTTCTTGGGGTGGCTACCATCTCTCTTTGGGGGATCCTCCTGGTGACGGGAAATTTGGAGTAGGCTAATGCCCATGAGATGGCTGGATGGCATCACTGACTCGATGGACATGAGTCTGAGTGAACTCCGGGAGTTGGTAATGGACAGGGAGGCCTGGCATGCTGCGATTCATGGGGTCGCAAAGAGTCGGACATGACTGAGCAACCGAACTGAACTGAACTGAACTGAATGCCCCAATAGTCCCTGTCATCATGATATTGGTGCTGCTTATGGTTGCTCCATGTATTATCAGTTGTCTAACCTGTTTTGTCTCTGCCCAGGTCAACAAGCTACAACATGCAGTGCCAGTTCAAGGATATGTAAAACTACACCTGACCACAGGAAATATCACTCACCCTTAGATGAACACCACTATAAGGACTCCGAGCCTTGAGACTAGCAAGAGAGGGAGGCCCAATGCCCCTCGCCATCCCAGTTCAGCAGGAAGTAGCCAGAGAGACCTTCACACCCCTATTCACAAAGAATTGGGCCTCCCATCTTTTGAGGGGGGAATGTTAGGTAGTTAGAATAGGAAAAAGGAGTCCAAAATGGTGGTGGCTAAAAGACAAAGAAGAGAAAAGCCCACAAAAATAGAACAAAAGAAGGTCCGAGGACCAGAGTGAGGACCTAAGGACCTAAACAAACAGCCCTCCTGGCTAGCCCAATTTACATAGGGCAGGCTCAGAGGGGAGGAAAGAAAGGTATAAAAGGAGGAAGCCTAGAAGGATTGGGGGCTTCTCTTTTCTTCAAGTCTTTTGGGTCGGCCTGCCGTTACGCCTCTAGGATGTATTTTCCTTTACTTTCTAAATAAAACTGAGCTGTAATATGGGGCTGTAACACTGGTCCATTCGTCGCTTGAAATTTTTGTTGTGACGAGACAGAACTGAGGAAATTACAAACTTCCCCAACATGTTGAACCAGTCATATCTCTAAACTGAATATCGGAGGCATTTTGAAGCAGGTTAAGGTCCAGGAAGTCACCAACATCTGGAAAATTTGGCAGAAGTGTATCAGGGTACATTCATGACTGGCAGGCTGAATCTTTCATAAAGAGAAATTCATGAAAATGGACAATTCTGGAATCCAGCACCAGGAGCAAAACTCCGAGCCCTAGTAGGATATTAAATTATTTCTAAATAGCACAGATGGCACCCTACTCCAGAACTCTTGCCTGGAAAATCCCATGGACAGAGGGCCTGGTGGGCTGTAGTCCATGGGGTCACTAAGAGTCGGACACGACTGAGTGACTTCGCTTCGCTTTCACTTTAAATAGCATAGATACTTTAGTTAATAAAATAATCCTCAGGTAAATGCATTTGGATATTACATTAGCTCTTTCAGAATAGAAAACTTTAAGTTTCATAGCTTCAGATTGCTCTTTCCCATAACCTGGCCCATTTGGTGCTTGTCATAACTCTTTTAGGATAATAACCTTTTGATCTATTACTGCAGATTCATTTTAATAAATTCAATTGGCTGTAGCACATTTAGAATTTGTATTAACTCTTTGAGCTTAACATTTAAACATCATTAAATGCACTGAAGCAGAATTATTCTTTCTTGATTTAGAGAGGATCTTAAATTCCTTAACATGAACATTTTCTGAAAAATAAGTATATTAATCAGGTAGTGCCTCCTAAAATTCATAGACATGTCTATGAAAATATAACTTTCAGCTATCCTTTTGGCAAAGATAGAAAACATTTATTTAAAAAATAGATTATGGGATATGAAGGCAAATTTGTATTTTAATAGGAAACAAATGGAACAAAGCAGAGTCTGGATTAAAACAGAGCAGATCAGCTGTTCCCAAGCTTTTGCATTCTGCAATTCTCTCTTAAGTGGCACCATCCTTGTACGCTCACATACACAAACACAGACAACATGCCACTAAGTTGGTCATTCATTTAACTAGCTTGTTGTATTCAGTGTTTTCCATGTGTGGCAACTGTGGAAGGCCTGGGGACACTGAGAGTAAACTTGTAACACACATTACTACAGGGGCTCACAATCTTCTGAAGGAGAAGGTAATAATTACAGCAGTGTAATAGATGATATAACAAATATATGGATAGGGCAGAGAATAGCAAGGGCTCATCTGCTTAATGCCATCAGGGACACATTCGCGAGATGAAGAGATTTGCATATATTAAACCCTAAAGAGGGAGTTGAAAGGGTTGCCAAGGTGAAGAAGGCACTGCAGCTGAAGGAAGATTTGTGGAAGTTGAAGGACTAGGATTTTATAGGGAACTGTAAGAAGCTAGGTACAAATAGAGCCAGGTGTGAATATGTAGGAAAAGATAGTGTACACAAGTGTAGAAGAGCTATTTGGCAACACTGTTGGCAGCTTGCTAGGGGGTCATGATTCCTGTACAAGATTTTACTATCCCTGGTCTTTGCCCATGTTAATAAGTAAACTCCAGTAATTATGAAAAGCCAAAAGTGCTCTTACTTTTGGCAGCCAGCTGCCAAGATGGTCCCCAATCATTCAAACTCTTCCTACTCACACCCTTGTATAGTTTCCTTCCACACTGTACCAAAGTTTGTCTGTGTGACCTACACCATAAAGCAGAAGTGATAAATTGCCCTTCTGAGATGGGACTGGGAGTACAAGTACAAGACGGTGGAGTAGAAGGATATGCACTCATCTTTTCCTGCGAGAACTCCAAAATTACAACTTGCTGCTGAACAACCATTGACAGGAGAATGTTGGATGCCACCAAAAAAAGATACCCTACATAAAAGGGCAAAGGAGAAGCCCCAGCAAGATGGTAGGAGGGGTGAAATCATGTTTATAATTAAACCCCATACTCGCCATAGACACTTGGAAGGCTCAAACAAAACCTTGTGTGCACCAGGAAACCCCAGAGAGACTGAGCCAGACCTCCCTCTGAGTGTCTCCTGTGGAGGTACAGGTCAGCAGTGGACTGCTGCAGGGCAGGGGCTCTGGGTGCAGCAGACCTGGGTATGGCATTAGCTCTCTTGGAGGAGGTCACCATTAACCCCACCGTAGAGCCACCAGAACTTACACAGGACTGGGGAAACAGACTCTTGGAGGGCACAAACAAAACCTTGTGCTCACCAGGACCCAGGAGAAAGGAGCAGTGACCCCACAAGAGACTGACCCAGACTTGCCCATGAATGTCCAGGAGTCTCCCGCGGAGGCATGGGTTGGCGGCACTGAGGTTGGCAGTGCATGCTGACTTCCTTATGAAAGAGGTCACCGTTATCTTCATTACCTCCACAATAGTTTGGCCTCAGGACAAACAACAGGGAGGGAACACTGCCCTGCCCATCAACAGAAAATTGGATTAAAGATTTACTGACCATGGCCCTGCACATTAGAACAAGACTCAGTTTCCTCCTGTCTCTACCATTAGGAAGCTTCCATAGCCTCTTATCCTTATCCACCAGAGGGAAGACAGAATGAAAACCACAACTACAGAAAACTAATCAAACTGATCACATGGACCACAGCCGTGTCTAACTCAATGAAACTATGAGGCATGCTGTGCACAACCACCCAAGATGGACAGGTCATGGTGGAGAGTTCAGACAAAATGTGGTCCACTGGAGAAGAAAATGGCAAACCACTTCAGTATTCTTGCCTTGAGAACCCCAACAACAGTATGAAAAGGCAAAAAGACAGTACACTGAGAGATGAACTTGCCAGGTGGGTAGGGGACCAATATGCTACTGGAGAACAGTGGAGAAATAACTCCAGAAAGAATGAACAGATGGAGCCAAAGCAAAAACAACACCCAGTTGTTGATGTGACTGGTGATGGAAGTAAAGTCCAAGGCTGTAAAGAACAATATTGCATAGGAACCTGAAATGTTAGGTCCGTGAATCAAGATAAATTGGAAATGGTCAAACAGGAGATGGCAAGAGTGAATATCAACATTTTAGGAATCAGCGAACTAAAATGGACTGGAATGGGTGAATTTAACTCAGATGACCATTGTATCTACTACTGTGGGCAACAATCACTTAGAAGAAATGGAGTAGCCATCATAGTCAACAAAAGAGTCTGAAATGCAGTAATTGGATGCAATCTCAAAAATGACAGAATGATCTCTGTTCGTTTCCAAGGCAAACCATTCAATATCACAGTAATCTAAGGCTATGTCCCAAGAAAAAATGCTGAAGGACCTGAAGTTGAATGATTCTCTGAAGACATATAAGACCTTCTAGAACTAACACCCAAAAGAGATGTCCTTTTCATTATAGGGGACTGGAATGCAAAAGTAGTAAGTCAAGAGATACCTGAAGTAATAGGCAAATTTGGCCTTGGAATACAGAATGAAGCAGGTCAAAGGCTAACAGAGTTTTGCCAAGAGAATGCACTGATCATAGCAAACACCCTCTTCCAACAACACAAGAGAAGACTCTAGACATGGACATTACTAGATGGTCAATATATAATATATAATTAGATTGATTCTATTTTTTGCAGCCAAAGATGGAGAAGCTCTATACAGTCAGCAAGAACAAGACTGGGAGCTGACTGTGGCTCAGGTCATGGACTCCTTAATGCAAATTCAGACTTAAATTGAAGAAAGTAGGGAAAACCATTAGACCATGCAGGTATGACCTAAATCAAATGCCTTATAATTATACAGTGGAAGTGACAAACAGACTCAAGGGGTTAGATCTGATAGACAGAATGCCTGAAGAACTATGGACAGAGGTTTGTGACACTGTACGGGAAGCAGTTATCAAGACCATCCCCAAGACAAAGAAACATAAAAAGGCAAAATGGTTGTTTGAAAAGGCCTTACAAATAGCTGTGAAAAGAAGAGAAGTAAAAAGCAAAGGAGAAAAGGAAAGATATACCCATTTGAATGCAGAGTTCCAAAGAATAGCAAGGAGTGATAAGAAAGCCTTCCTCAGTCATCAGTGCAAAGAAATAGAGGAAAACAATAGAATGGAAAAGACTAGATATATCTTCAAGAAAATGAGAGATACCAAGGGAACATTCCATGCAAAGATGGGCACAATAAAAGACAGAAACGGTATGGACCTAACAGAAGCAGAAGAGATTAAGAAGCGGTGGCAAGAATACACAGAAGAACTGTACAAAAAAGATCTTCATGACCCAGATAACCACGATGGTGTGATCACTCACCTAGAGCCAGACACCCTGAATGTGAAGTCAGCTGGGCCTTAGGAAGCATCACTATGAACAAAGCTAGTGGAGGTGATGGAATTCCAGTTGAGCCATTTCAAATCCTGAAAGATGATGCTGTGAAAGTGCGGCACTCAATGTGCTAGCAAATTTGGAAAACTCAGCAGTGGCCACAGGACTGTGAAAGGTGAGTTTTCATTCCAATTCCAAAGAAAAGCAATGCCAAAATATGTTCAAACTGCCACACAATTGCACTCATCTCACACACTAGCAAAGTAATGCTCAAAATTCTCCAATCCAAGCTTCAGCAATATGTGAACTGTGAATTTCCAGATGTCCACGCTGGATTTAGAAAAGTCAGAACCAGACATAAAATTGCCAACATCTGTTGGATCATCGAAAAAGAAAGAGAGCTCCAGAAAAACATCTATTTCTGCTTTATTGACTATGCCAAAGCCTTTGACTATCTGGATCACCACAACTGTGGAAAGTTCTTTAAAAGTTCTGGAAAACCAGACCACCTTACCTGCCTCCTGAGATATCTGTATGCAGGTCAAGAAGCAACAGTTAGAACTGGACATGGAACAGCAGACTGCTTCCAAATTGATAAAGGAGTACCTCAAGGTTGTATATTATTATCCTGCTTATTTAACTTATATACAGAGTTCAGTTCAGTTCAGCTCAATCACTCAGTAATGTCTGACTCTTTGTGACCCCATGAATCATAGCACGCCAGGCTTCCCTGTCCATCACCAACTCCTGGAGTTCACTCAACTCCTGTCCATTGAGTCGGTGATGCCATACAGCCATCCCATCCTCTGTCGTCCCCTTCTCCTCCTGCCCCCAGTCCCTCCCAGCATTAGGGTCTTTTCCAATGAGTCAACTCTTCCCATGAGGTGGCCAAAGTACTGGAGTTTCAGCTTCAGTATCAGTCCTTCCAATGAACACCCAGGACTGATCTCCTTTAGAATGGACTGGTTGGATCTCCTTGCAGTCCAAGGGACTCTCAAGAGCCTTCTCCAACACCAC